>NC_081205.1:33500312-33750312 GCF_902713425.1 Acipenser ruthenus | reverse complement strand
GGAGTTTGGGTGAACAGGCTTCACATTATACTGAGTCACTGCCGCTGACAACATGGTGGTGGAGGCGCAGGCCGGGCTAACTAAACTGTGCAGAACAATGTAACTGTTCGTGTGTTTCTCTCATACACTGACCCACGGGAGCTAAAGAGATACCGCTGTTATAAAAGTGAATTGCGACAGGCGATGTATAGTCTGGCCGAGCATTCAAACCAAACATACATGGATGACACGGATATGAACTACAGTAAGGACGTTAAGAGAATTAGTCATGAACATTGTTGTTTTTACTTAGTATTTTAAAGAAACAAATAAGATGTTTGTTATTAAGTAAAAATAACACACTGGTACGGTAACTAAACGTTACTATGCTATCATATTATTTAAAGTCAGATGCATGTCTTCTAAAAACCGCTATTGGTAGCTCTAGTATTGACCACACACATGTATTATCCTAAGTGGCGTATCAGGTAGAAACCGTGCCTGGAAATGAGTGATATGCATGTAGCTGTTTACATGAACTTCAGTGTTGGGCTCAGAAGGGATGGTTAGACCAACGATATATTTTTTTAGACTAGCCAGCCCGGGGACCTGACTGCTGTTGACTTATACACGTTAATGTTCGACGCTATTTATATAATTTATGTGTGGTTACATTTAACTATTAAATTTAAAAAAAAATGTTTATGAACAAATCTGAAGATGTTTATTATTTAGGGATCTGATGAAAACACTCAGTATTTTAGCGGACTAGGTGAAAAGGGGGACCCTATTTGTATGTGCTTGTAGGACTATTTTAACTGTGTTGTGTTCTTCCAGTCTGAAGAGGATAAACAGCTTCAGGAGGAGCTGGAGATGATGGTGGAGAGACTCGGTGTAAGTATGGATTCATCGAGCCTCCAGGTGGATTTTAATCTGGGTCCTGTGTAATAGTATGCATGTTTCCATATCCATATGTTCACATGAAATGCATACGAACAATGCATGTCCAGTAATAAGATAAAGCAATACTTGGGGCCTGACTTCAGTACTGTGAGTGGATAATCTTTTTATTTATAGAAATAGGTTCCCTCTACTTACCACTAAAGCCTTTGAAAATTTGTTCTGATTTTCTCTTGTTAAATTTTCAAATTTAACTTTCTCCCGACTTGTTCAGGAAGAGAGATGCAACAAGCTTATATATGATCTGAGATCAATAAAACTGAAACCAGTTGTCAGTTTGTAGCTTGTGATGAGAAGCATTCCCAGTTACACACAAGGGTAAAGGCCACAGTGTCCCGGTGCTCACCCCTTGTTTGTGTTCCTCCAGGAGGAGGACAGCTCTCTGTACCGCCCTGCTCTGGAGGAGCTCCGCCGGCTGATCCGCTCCTCCACCACCTCCATGACCTCCGTCCCCAAGCCACTCAAGTTCCTGCGGCCACACTACGCCAAGCTGAAGGAGATCTACGAGGGAATGGCCTCTGGAGACAACAAGGTGAGGCTGTGCTGGGCATGCAGAACTTCAGCCTGTCCTCCTTGCAGTGCAGTGCATTCGAAGGCTCTCTAAGCACAAGCAGGTTTTTAATGTTTTTAAAACTGGATTTGTTGTACTTCCAGGTTTTTGAATGGCTCAAGTTAAAGCTCAGTGAGACAAAGGAATATATCTGTTCCAGACAGTTGTGTATGGATGTATGTAGTAATTATTGTTCTCTTTCTGCAGCATTTCTGTGCAGACGTCGTGTCTGTGCTGGCCATGACGATGAGCGGGGACAGGGAGTGTCTGAAGTACAGGCTGTTGGGATCCCAGGAGGAGCTGGCTTCGTGGGGACATGAATACGTCAGGTAGGGAACACGGTCTGGGGCTTGGGGAGGGGCAAAGGTTGAGCAACTCAAACAGCACACAGTTACACATTTCATAGCAGTATGCATGCCAACGTTTGATAGAGACTTCTGCTAAAGCAGCAGGTTCATTTAGCTTAGGAATAGATAGTTGTTCAGGCTTTATAATCGGTTTCAATGAATCTATGCGTACGCCCGGTTCTAAATTGGCTCGTACTTGCAGGCACCTGGCCGGGGAGGTGGCGAAGGAGTGGCAGGAGGTTGATGAGAGTGATAAGAACCAGCAGGACACTCTGCTCAAGCTGGTGAACGAGATCGTCCCGTACAACATGGGGCACAACGCGGAGCACGAGGCCTGCGACCTGCTCATGGAGATCGAGAGGCTGGACATGCTGGAGCTCTACATCGACGAGAACGCCTACTCCAAGGTCTGCCTGTACCTCACAAGGTAATACTGCGCTCATTATCCAGGGACAAGGCAGGGGGTGGGTGAACAGCAAAGTGTTTTACTGAACGTTTAATTCAGTAAAACACTTGGTTTTTAATTCTGTAGACTTGTGATGAATTGTAAACCACTGTAACAAAGAACGTTATTATTATTATTTATTTATTAGCATTTATTTTCTTAGACGCCCTTATCCAGGGCGACTTACATTTTTTTCTTTTTTTTTCTTTTTTTTTTACAAGATATCACATTTATACAGTTGGGTTTTTACTGGAGCAATCTAGGTAAAGAACCTTGCTCAAGGGTACAGCAGCAGTGTCCCCCACTGGGGATTGAACCCACGACTCTCTGGTCAATAGTCCAGAGCCCTAACCACTACTCCACACTGCTGCCATACTGTAAAGCTGTATATAAATACTGAATCCAGTCTACATTGGAAATGAAAGCTGAAACCCTGTTTGTTTACGTGCCTGCTTGCCTCCCTCCTGCCCTCTCAGCTGTGTGAGCTATGTCCCGGAGCCAGAGAACTCTGCCCTGCTGAAATGCGCCCTGAATATCTTCCGCAAGTTTAGCCGCTATCCAGAGGCGCTGCGGCTGGCGTTGATGCTGAATGATATGGAGCTGGTGGAGAACATCTTCACCTCCTGTAAGGAAATGTGAGTGAGCTCAAGGGTTGTCTGTTGCGTTTTCAGAGCCTGTGGTGTTGTCAGATTTCTGCAGACTGCACGTTAAGAAAAAAAAAAAAATTCTAAGTCTGCTATCGCTCCTCCCCTGCTGCGTTCTCCAGAGTTACTCAGAAGCAGATGGCGTACATGCTGGGCCGGCACGGTGTGTTCCTGGAGCTCAGTGAGGATGTGGAGGACTACGAGGACCTGACGGAAATCATGTCCAATGTCCAGCTCAACAGCAACTTCCTTGCCCTGGCTAGAGAGGTGTGTCTGCTGTCCTACTGAATACAAAGAAAGTGTACAAGATACACTAACCACCTGACTAGACCACACTGATTCCCTGCAACTAAAGGACCGATTTATCTTTTATGCCAACTGACTTTAATTGGCGCTTGTTTTTTAAAAAAAAATTAAAATTAAAGGAAGGTGTGAACAGGATGGCTTTGCAGGGGTGAAGTCAGACCAGAAACAGACTCAACACAAGGAATGGCAGGGCAAAACTGAAGCGCAACGGCGCTCAGCGCGTTTATTAAATAACAAAAACAAAAGATTTAACCCTTTGCGGTCCATTTATTAATCGCGCGTCAGGCACGCCAGGTCTAATTAATTTTCACACGCGCAGTTAATTTTATACGCGCTGTTTAAAAGTATTTTTTTTCACAGTCAAACGGGTTTAAATGGCCCTGCATATCAACAAAGCACACACTAGGCATCTCCAGCCCCTCCCCAGCCTTTTGTTTGCTATAGCGTTCAGCTGTGTAAGAAATAAATAATAATAATAATAATAGTCGTACATACCGATCGATCATCTCCAGATCACTCGTTTTATCACCAATCTCCTCAATAATGCGATCCAAGTCATTATTCTATTACTATAACATCTGAAAAAAGCTCTGCAAATGTCCATGATAGTCTCAGTGCGCTGACGCACTTAGCCAGCTTGTTTATTATGGACGCCCATTATCTGATACCTGATACCATGTATGACTATTCATGAAATACGCCTTTTTTTTTTTTTTTTTTTTCCCCCCGACTTGTCTCGGCTCCTGTCGCTACCACTCGGCAATTGAATGGTTTTCTCGGCTTTTTCCGGAGAAAAAACGACTAAACACCCGTTTATTACGTTGCTATAATGATGTCGGACCCAGTCCGACAAAGGACCTGTGAGGAATAATTGCAATGTCGGACCCAGTCCGACAATGGACCGCAAAGGGTTAAACAAACACAAAACAAAAGGGCACGTTGGCCAAACAAACAGAACAAACAAGTAATCTTTAAACCAGAACGAGTACCTAAAGGTCTCAGTTGGTAGCAATCGCCTTTCTTATACTCGCAGTATTGTTTTACACTCCTCCTCTTAGCTCTCTCGAGCATTCTTCACCCTGAACAAAGACAGCTGCAGGCTTTTATATTCCAGCCAAGGAGTTAATCTAGTTATTAATTATCTTATTACCCCTTGGCCATATCTGCACGAGTTTAATAAGGATGCGTGACTGTCAGCTAGTTAAATAATCAGTAGCTGATCAGTCACGCATCCTCACAAGGTTTTATAAACAAAACACAAAACAATAACAAATAATGGCGTTGGCTTTCGTCCGCGCAGCAAATAATAATAATACAAATAATAATACAGTGCACATATATATAGAGAGGCGGGACACTCCGCCACGAAGGTTACTGATGTAACTAAACTAGCAACAGACAGCAGAGACACACTTGAGCCCATAAATGAAAGCATCTAGGGGGGAGGGGGAGGGGCTACACAATGTCTTCTGATAGAAATTTGAAGATTAAAAACCAAAAGGCTTCTCCAGGTTTGTGCTGATAATTCTCAGTCCTGTGATCAGTTAGTCAGTTGTTTGTTAAAGGTGGTGTTCTTTGCATTATCATGTTAAATGTTGGTCTTCTCTTTTCAGTTGGATATCATGGAGCCCAAAGTGCCAGATGACATCTACAAAACACATTTAGAAAACAACAGTAAGTCAGACTTCAGCTCTTTGGTTCTTCAGAAAAAAAACCTCATTACTTTACCTGTGCTTAGTTGTGCAGTCTGTATGACATCAGTTTAGTTTAAAGATTTAAACCAGAAATTTTAAATTGGTACTACAATAAAGCTACAACCAAGAGCACAATCTGCTGCATTAGAAAGTAACGAGTAACTCCCCAGTGGATAGTTGGTTGGTGCCCCACTAGTAGTGCCGTGTCCCCTGACCCTGTCTCTGTCTCTGCAGGGTTCGGGGGGAGTGGAACTCAGGTGGACTCTGCCCGGATGAACCTGGCCTCCTCCTTCGTCAATGGCTTTGTGAACGCAGCCTTCGGGCAGGACAAGCTGCTGACAGACGATGGGAACAAGTGGCTCTACAAGAACAAAGATCACGGTGAGACAGGCACAGGAGTGCCAGTGTGTGCCTTTCCTGTGGGTGTAGTTGTGCAACCCTAGGACTGTGAAATCATGACGCTGATGTCTATAGGGCTTTTAGTGAGACGTGCCGAACATCAAGTACATTTCACTTTGTTTTTCTTGTTTGGTAGTTCTTTTAAAGCTTCTATAAGGATATCGGTTCCATATAATATATATATATATATATATATATATATATATATATATATATACACACACACACTTATTTTTAAGTCGCAGAGCAAAATATATTTTAAAGACAAACTTTGTCCTTGTCAGCTGCTTTGGAATTTAGGATGGCTGCCCTCTCCCTCTCTCACTTAGTGTTCACGTATGTAAATGTTTTTGTGTTTTGTGTGCGAGTCCGGATGCCTGCTGCTGATTTACTGGTGTGGTGCTGTGTTCCTGTATTGCAGGGATGCTGAGTGCCGCAGCTTCACTGGGAATGATCCTGCTCTGGGATGTTGACGGAGGGCTGACACAGATAGACAAGTACCTGTATTCATCAGAGGACTACATCAAGGTGAGGCAGGTTAACTGTGGCAGACAGTGAGGGCCCAGTTCAATTAGGTGCCTTGCTCAAAATGTTGTTTCATTACCTATGTAAAAAGTGTTTTATTACCTTGATTCAAAAAGTGTTGATTTTCATGCAGGGCTCGCAGCAGTGGGTGATATATTGCAGTTTCATGAATCTCACTGTCTCTCTCTCTACAGTCTGGTGCTCTGCTGGCCTGCGGGATTGTGAACTCTGGAGTGAGGAACGAGTGTGACCCGGCTCTGGCACTGCTCTCAGACTACGTGCTGCACAACAGCAATGTCATGAGGATCGGTTCTATCTTTGGGTAAGGGGCAAAAAGAATATATCAAGTCTCTTTCTTAATGGACCTGCAGCCTGGGGGAGTTCCCGTTTGCTTACTGTAATGTGTGTTTAGACTGACACAAATAAGCACCAAAATAAAGACTTGAACACGCATTTAGCATTGATATATTAGAACACATATGCATGTGGTACGTATTGTTAAACTGGCTTTTATTTAACTAATTTATACACTTGGTTTAATACAGTTTAGCCATTAGTATGTCACGTTCAAGTCGTTTTTAAGCTGTGCTAACTTTGATTCTGTCTCTGTCTCCAGACTGGGACTGGCCTATGCAGGGTCCAATCGAGAGGACGTCTTGTCTCTGCTGCTGCCAGTGATGGGAGACTCCAAATCCAGCATGGAGGTAAGTAAGCACAGGCTTGCATTCAGTGTCCAAATCGCTGCTTTTGCATCTATCTGAGCAGGGATGGAAATAAGATTCCCATTGCGTAGCAGTTTGATCCAATCCTGGTTTTACATGTCTCTGGACATGGTAAAGCTGTCTGTTACTCACTGGTTACTACATTCCTGCCTCTTGAAACTATTTGCCATTCCAGCCGGGCATCTTTGGAGTTTTGTTGTGTGGAGCGCATGTCCTCTTGGACACCGGCTGGTTAATGTTGTCTCTCCTCTTGTCCTCCTCCTTCTCTCCCTCTAGCAGCATGTCCTCTTGGACACCGGCTGGTTAATGTTGTCTCTCCCCTTGTCCTCCTCCTGCTCTCCCTCTAGGAGCATGTCCTCTTGGACACTGGCTGGTTAACGTTGTCTCTCCCCTTGTCCTCCTCCTGCTCCCTCTAGGTGGTTGGCGTGACTGCGCTGGCCTGTGGTATGATCGCCGTGGGTTCCTGTAACGGGGACGTCACCTCCACCATCGTACAGACCCTCATGGAGAAATCTGAGCAGGAGCTGAAGGACACCTACGCCAGGTGGCTTCCTCTCGGACTGGGCCTCAACCACCTGGGTAAGGAGAGACTGCACGCACTCTGGCACAGTGTGCTTGCACTAGCGTGAACAAAACACGCTGACATACCAATTCATCAACACATGGCCAGGTGCACTGTTGCGTTTCAAATCTGTGTATCTTCCTGTTTGCCTGGTTAGGGGTGATCGAATGTGAAAACCACGAAACATTTGTGATATTATATGCTGCAGAGCTTCTGTGTTATTTATGACATACAAACTGAAACACAGGTAACAGTTGACTAGAGGTTGCTGTGTGTGTTTGGCTTGAAGTCTTCTAGCTGGTTTGGGCAATGTGAAAGTCCACTCAGTGTCGTTCTTAAAGGAGGAGCTGTACAGTAGTGGCGGTTGGTGCTGTGGGTGACTGTGGCTCTTGGATCTTCTTTTTCAGGTAAAGGAGAGGCGATTGAAACCACGCTGGCTGCGCTGCAGGTGGTCCCAGAACCCTTCCGCAGCTTTGCCAACACACTGGTGGATATCTGTGCCTACGCAGGTCAGTACCTCTACTTCCATACTGTTCTGTACTAAGCAGAGGAGGTTTTCAGTCAAAATAGAGTAAAGTGTGAATAATATTGCATACAAAATATGAACAATTGTTATTTGGGTCTTGGTGAGAAATGTTCTTAGTTTTCAGTTTCCACTTCTCACCTGAAGAATATGCTTGTGTCGTCTCTCAGGCTGGTGTATAGAATTATTTGAATGGAAATTGCTGTGCATTGTCTGGCACTTCCCTGGTAGTGCCCATGCTGGGAGCTCCAGTCCTTGCTGACCCCTGTGTGTGTGTGTGTGTGTGTGTGTGTGTGTGTGTGTGTGTGTGTATCTCTCTATCTCTCTATCTCTCTATCTCTCTATCTCTCTCTCTCTCTCTCTATCTATCTATCCTATCTATCTATCTATCTATCTATCTATCTATCTATCCATCCATCCTCAGGTTCAGGCAACGTGCTGAAGGTCCAGCAGCTGCTCCACATCTGCAGCGAGCACTACGAAGCCAAGGAGAAGGAGGACGACAAGGACAAAAAGGACAAGAAAGACAAAGAGAAAAAGGAGAGCTCTGCAGACATGGGCTCCCACCAGGTACAGCCGGGCTTGCTAGACTATAGCCCTTAATTATGAAACTACTACTGCTAATAATACCAGCAGCCATTGAAGTACTGTAATCTGATGAGAAGCAGCTGCAGCGAGGAAAGAGAATGAGTCTAATTGATGGTAGCTGAATGATTGCTATCCTTGTCTGCCCCCTCTGTCTCTCCCATAGGGTGTTGCAGTGTTGGGCATCGCTCTGATTGCAATGGGTGAGGAAATCGGAGCGGAGATGGCTCTGCGAACGTTCGGGCACCTGGTCAGTGTTTCCTTACTCCTTACATGTCTAGTGTTTGTGCTCGGGCAGAGTGATAATCGTTTTGTGCCGCAGCACATCTGTATTTATCTCTTCCTTTACCAGGTCTGTTTCAGTGTGTCTGGTATTTGAACAAAGGGAGGAATCATTCGCTTCTCCTATAATTAGTTCCCAGAAGCAAAGCAGAGCTGCAATGGGAGACCTCAGGCTCTGCAGGAAGTTATGCTAATGCATCAGTTGGTTTGATTTTTAATTGCACACTGAAGACCATTGAAAGAATGACAGTCCTGGCTGAATCCTGGTGAAAAAGTACCTCCTACCCTGCTTAATTAACTGTAACTCCCCTCCCCATACAGGACATTGTGTTTTTGGGGGCTGTTATCTCTCAATAACAGAGGTGTTTTTTTTTTTTTTTTAATGAACTTCTATATGCATAGTTTTTACACTGGTACTCTATAGCAGTGGTGCACAACTCGGTCCTGGAGGACCGATGTCCCTGCAGGTTTTTATTCCAACTGCACCCTAAAGTACTTTATTGCACGTTATTAGAAGCTTAATTGGTCCAATTAACTAATTTAGGGTATGGTTAGAACAAAAATCAGGAGAGACACCGTCCCTCCATGACCTGAGTTGTGCACCACTGATCTATAGCTATACAGTTCCTGAAACACACACACACACACAGAGGTTGTGTTGCCCCAGGTTCCTCACTCCCTTCTCTCCCTGCCTGTTCAGCTGCGGTACGGAGAGCCCACCCTTCGCAGAGCCGTCCCCCTGGCGCTCGCTCTCATCTCCGTCTCGAACCCGCGCCTCAACATCCTGGACACACTCAGCAAGTTCTCTCACGATGCTGACCCCGAAGTCTCCTACAACTCCATCTTCGCCATGGGCATGGTGGGCAGCGGTGAGTCCAGCAAAAAACACTTCCTGAACCAGATCTGCTTCAGTGTGTGCTATTTGCACAAAGGGAGGAATCAAATCACTTGTAATTGCTTCTCAGAAGCTAAGCAGAGCTGCAGGAAAATCTCTGAATTTACTGGTTTAATTGCATAGAATAATGGGTTCCTGCTGAGCCCCCAAATTTCAAAGTATGTGTTTATATGCAAGGTAGTACACCTCTAAAAACAATAATAAACGTGATTACTGTAGTTTTATTGTTACAGGAAAAAAAAAAGTATAAATATAAGTAACAGTCCTGTGTTTTTCATTTGCAGGAACAAACAATGCCCGTCTGGCAGCCATGCTGAGACAGTTAGCACAGTATCACGCCAAGGACCCCAATAACCTCTTCATGGTTCGGCTGGCACAGGTGAGCCCCTACCACACCTTCTGTCATAGGCTCATGAAATGCAGGCAGGGAGCCCGGTTTACTGGACTCTAGAGATGAGGTTACATAGAGAGGCACCGGTGTGCACATCATGTCTAACATGGTGTAAAGTTTGTGATCCTGCATTCATGGACCTGTATCTGTATAAACCCCTGAGAGTAGAGGACTTGAATTGGTTTTAACCTGGCTTGTGTCCTCCATTTGAAGGGTGTGTGTCATGCTTGTTTTGTGATCAGGCTCTGTGTGTTTGTGTTGGTTTGCAGGGTGTGTTTTGTGATCATGCTCTGTGTGTTTGTGTTGGTTTGCAGGGTCTGACGCACCTGGGGAAGGGAACGCTGACACTCTGCCCCTACCACAGCGACAGGCAGCTGATGAGCCAGGTAGCTGTAGCCGGACTGCTTACTGCCCTCGTCTCCTTCCTCGACGTCAAGAACAGTGAGTGCTTTCGTTGAGTGAGGCTTTGTAACCAGCCTGTACATGACCACATCTATAGGGTACCACTGCACGTGTGGGATTGGTTGCTCATTAAAAGCCTTTTTAAACATGTTTTTAATCTGTCCCAGTACTGCTGTGTGTAAGGGGAGTTTGTGGGTTGATTTAATGACTTGTGTCTCCTCTTTGTTTTTTCTCAGTAATCCTTGGAAAGTCGCACTACGTCCTGTACGGACTGGTGGCAGCTATGCAGCCCCGCATGCTAGTCACATTCGATGAGGAGCTGCGGCCCCTGCCGGTGTCTGTGAGAGTGGGACAGGTGAGGGGGACTCCAGTCAAAACACTGAAGCTATTGATGATTCTGTAGCTGTTATTCAACACTCTGTTCATGGACTTTTTTACTGGATTAAATCATGTATTCATTTATTTTTTTTAATATCAGACCAGGATGCCACACCTTATGTAGTATTGTTTAACAATCCAGCACTGTAGACTCCGGCAATAAAATATGAAAATCAGTGCTTAAGTGAAATGGTGAATATCACTCCAAAACGCCAGGGAGAAAGTAACCCTACAGCAGAAGATTATCTGATTTAAAATATATTATTATTATTATTATTTATTTATTTCTTAGCAGACGCCCTCATCCAGGGAGACTTAGAATTATATATATATATATATATATATATATATATACGTATATTTTATTTCTTGTTTTATTTACACAACTAGAATTGTTAAGTCGCACACCTGCAATGAAAATGGTATGGCTTTATTGTAGTGTGTTGAAGACAGTGCAATGCTCGCGACTCTTCCTGCTTTGGCTGAGAGAAGACTGTTGAAGTGATTCACTGTCCGTGCTCCTTCCCTCCTTGTAGGCTGTAGATGTTGTGGGCCAGGCTGGTAAACCCAAGGCCATCACAGGATTCCAGACCCACACCACGCCGGTGTTGCTGGCGCACGGAGAGCGGGCGGAGCTCGCCACAGAGGAGTACCTGCCTGTCACGCCCATCCTGGAGGGGTTCGTCATCCTGCGCAAGAACCCCAACTACGACGCCTGAGCCCCTCCCCAACACAGCTTTTACAGTGTGTGAACTCTCTGCCTTCCCATTCAGGGCATAACAACACCGTTCTCTCCGCAACCAACAAAAAACAAGCAATGTGCTACCACATGCAAAAAAACAAAACAAAAAAAAATTAGAAGAAGCCAAAAGAAAACGTGACTGTTGCTGAAGGTGGCTTTGTTATTTGTTTTTTGTAATAAGGGCATGAAATATATATATGAGTTTTTTGTTTTTGTTACAGTACTGTACAAGGTTATTAAATAAAGTTATTTCTGGTCCACAGGGGTTGCCCGGTGTCCCAGTATATATATATATATATATATGTGCACAATTCAAAGCTCACCCAATCCATACTGTGTGTGTGTGTGTAATATATACAGCTCTGGTAAAAACTGAGACCACTGCAAAATTATCAGTTTCTCTGGTTTTACTATTTATAGGTATGTGTTTGGGTAAAATGAACATTTTTGTTTTATTCTATAAACTACTGACAACATTTCTCCCAAATTCCAAATAAAAATATTGTCATTTAGAGCATTTATTTGCAGAAAATGACAACTGGTCAAAATAACAAAAAAGATGCAGTGTTGTCAGACCTCGAATAATGCAAAGAAAATAAGTTCATATTCATTTTTAAACAACACAATACTAATGTTTTAACTTAGGAAGAGTTCAGAAATCAATATTTGGTGGAATAACCCTGATTTTCAAGCACAGCTTTCATGCGTCTTGGCATGCTCTCCACCAGTCTTTCACATTGATGTTGGGTGACTTTATGCCACTCCTGGCGCAAAAATTCAAGCAGCTCGGCTTTGTTTGATGGCTTGTGACCATCCATCTTCCTATTGATCACATTCCAGAGGTTTTCAATGGGGTTCAGGTCTGGAGATTGGGCTGGCCATGACAGGGTCTTGATCTGGTGGTCCTCCATCCACACCTTGATTGACCTGGCTGTGTGGCATGGAGCATTGTCCTGCTGGAAAAACCAATCCTCCAAGTTGGGGAACATTGTCAGAGCAGAAGGAAGCAAGTTTTCTTCCAGGACAACCTTGTACTTGGCTTGATTCATGCCAAAGCTGCCCGATTCCAGCCTTGCTGAAGCACCCCCAGATCACCACCGGTCCTCCACCGCATTTCACAGTGGGTGCGAGACACTGTGACTTGTAGGCCTCTCCAGGTCTCCGTCTAACCATTAGACGACCAGGTGTTGGGCAAAGCTGAAAATTTGACTCATCTGGGGGTGCTTCAGCAAGGCTGGAATCGGGCAGATTTGTCTTTGTGAAGGACGCATGAATCAAGCCAAGTACAAGGTTGTCCTGGAAGAAAACTTGCTTCCTTCTGCTCTGACAATGTTCCCCAACTCTGAAGATTGGTTTTTCCAGCAGGGCAATGCTTCATGCCACACAGCCAGGTCAATCAAGGTGTGGATGGAGGACCACCAGATCAAGACCCTGTCATGGCCAGCCCAATCTCCAGACCTGAACCCCATTGAAAACCTCTGGAATGTGATCAAGAGGAAGATGGATGGTCACAAGCCATCAAACAAAGCCGAGCTGCTTGAATTTTTGCGCCAGGAGTGGCATAAAGTCACCCAACATCAATGTGAAAGACTGGTGGAGAGCATGCCAAGACGCATGAAAGTTGTGCTTAAAAATCAGGGTTATTTCACCAAATATTGATTTCTGAACTCTTCCTAAGTTAAAACATTAGTATTGTGTTGTTTAAAAATGAATATGAACTTATTTTCTTTGCATTATTCGAGGTCTGACAACACTGCATCTTTTTTGTTATTTTGACCAGTTGTCATTTTCTGCAAATAAATGCTCTAAATGACAATATTTTTATTTGGAATTTGGGAGAAATGTTGTCAGTAGTTTATAGAAAAAATAAACCCGAGCATTGTCAGTTCCTTTCTTTGGGAGTATGACTGATGAAACTGAGGCCAAAACAGTTCAAAACGAGAGTTGACGTGTGAGAATAAACGTGTAGTTCATTAGACTAACATTTTAACCGACACCTTTACAAACAGTAAAAAAAAAAAACTAACAAACAACTACGTGCAACTATGACACTGCGCTGTGCAGTCGGAGGCACGCGTCCCGTGGCCGGGGAGTCTCCGAGTTATCCTCAAAGCAGAGGGCGAGCTCGGATAAACGACTGACTTCATGGACTGGCATAACTTCTGGGTCGTTCGCGTGCTCCTGCATCACATGACGGGGGTGAGGAAACCTCACCCGGAACTCACATTGTGATCGACGCGGATACGTCAGATTTTTCACCCATCACGTGACGAAGGTGAAGGCATCCCCATTGTGATTATCCCGGAAACGCCGCGCGGGTTACGTTAGGCTCCGTCCGGCTCTGCGGACTGAAGGAGAGAAAGGTAACGCAATGGCTCCCTGCTTCATTCTCTGCTAAAAACTGAACCCCGTGGAAAGCTCGCTGCTAATCCGTCTCCATCCGCACTTTAAACATGGAGATCGAGCTCGCCGGCTCGCACGGGGGGCAAAGGCACTGTTTATAAGAGATTCCCAGCGCTGTATTGTTATGTTTCATTTCTTCTTTTTTGTATGTTTCTAGGGATTTAAAAATCACACACACACTACTCTCCACCATCACCCACCCAGGGATAGGACACCCTCTCCCCGGATTTGAGTACAGAAGGAATTGTAACACGCAAAAAGTGCATTTAAAGAAACTGAAGAAAAGCGGTCCTTTGTGTGCGAGCCCTCTCCTCTCCCTTTCTACGCCTTCTCTTTCATTTTTTTTGGTAAGGAACTCCTGCTTTTATTAATTTTACATGAACGGTGTGACATTGTAAGTTTTTGGCGATGTTGTGTTTTGTATTCCCGGTAAGATTTATTTGAATGCATGTTAATATGTTGAGCTAGATGCAAACTGTGCTCTGTTTCTTCCCCCTTTACTGCGAGGTGTTTTATTGATCGGTTAAAATAAGTATTTTTGCCTTTTTCGAATGCAGCCCCGGTCCTGCGTTTTTAATTCGCGTTGTGTTTCCCATAAGAAGGCGTGGAGTAAGAAATGCCATGCGCAGGTATTATCGTGGCCGATATATTAGTATTATTGTTGTAATGTTATCAAAATATATTTTGGATAACGCTGTGTAATGAAGCTGTTTCTTCTTGTGTCGGCGTGTGACTCGTATCATTGCGCAAGCTGGTTTCGGTGGCACAGCGAGTGAGACCAGAGATCATAGTTTAGTAGGCCCCATGCTTTAAAAAAAAAAAAAAAAAAAAAGAGGCTGTATTTGCGGTTAGTTTGTAGCAACTTTACGGAGCCGAGGGAAAATATTTACGTTTAAACAAATGGATTGTTTCGGCTGCGTTGTGATGATTTTAAGTGTTGTTTTAAACCCATGATCGGTGTAAAGCCAGGTTGAAACAGATGGAGGGTGCTAGGCCCCCTTACCATCCAGGCCCTCTTTGTTGAGGGTTGAAGTATTTTGTTGCTGCTTATTTCTGTTAACTCGTGGCTCGGTGTACAGGTTGCTGTGTGAGTAAGTGCGCCAGGCGAGACGCATTTAACAGGTGCTTCAATGTCAAGTTTCCTCTTATTTAAGACATGAAAACGTTTTGAATTTGGTTCTGAAAGTATGGCGCTGGCAGGGTCAGGGTTAGTAGTACTAAAGTCAGCAAGGACCGAGTTTCCATATGCTTTTTTTTACCGTTTTATTTTGTCTATTTATTATTTTAAACAGTCAATGTTTTTATTTTCAACTCCTTCAGTTTTGACACGTATATTTCAAACACATGCCGTGGGTATGTAAGGAGTCTGCTTCGGTTATATGAAATCGCCGTTAACACGGAGTAATCCGAGTCTGTCATTAGTGAACAGCCCGTAGTTTAAGTGCATGCTACCCTGACGGTACAGCTGTGTAATTTAAGAAAGCTGAAGGACCTGTAACAGAAATAGTTGGAGTTGTTGTATTTGTGTATTAAGCTCGCTTTATGACATGGCGCCCTCCCCCTCCCAGTACTATATCTTTTAAATTCATATTTCTTTGCTTTGTAACGGTATGTCATTGTTTTGCTTTGGTCGACAGACACACTGCTAAATCCCCTGACAGCATGTACGTATAAAGGGGGATTATAATCTGTCAAATAAAATTCAGAACAAGCTAGTCTTCTACACATCCATGTTAATTAATAGCACGTTTTCAAATACTATTTACAAAAAGTTCTGACTTGTGTTTTTGGTTTGGATCCCTTCATTGAAAACATCGGAACTGAATTTGGTGGAGGTTTGACCAGTTTTCTAGTGTCTCGAACACAGTTTGTGTATCTCTAGTGGCCCCTTTAAATAAACACAGAAAGGTTTTGGTATTTGTTTATCGAGTTAGATTTCCGGATCAAATCTGATATCAAGACAGTTGTAATTTTATTTGAATTTTTTCTCGTTATAGGTGGAAGCTTGTCTAGTTTTGCAAGCCCTGTTTTTACAGCTGCGGTGGTATTTCGTTTATATATATATATCACACACACAGTGTTTCAACATTACGAGAATGATTTGTCACTGTTGCTAACTTGCTAGTAATAGTGTGAAAGGTTACTCCTCATAAATCTCGAGTCATCATATTCACGAACCGTCGTCACTTCCCCTGCTGTAATGATACGTTATATTAAGAAGTAAACGACTTGCTTTCATAAGTGGATCTTCATTGTATAGGTGAAGTTTTAAAAATGCAGTTTAGAAAAATAAATAATTCAGCAGGCCTTGTTTTTAAGTTGGTTTTCTAGAAAGCAGTGACGTGCCCTTGGACTGACATGTGCGTACACAGCCCCGATTATATTACTCTTAGTAATCGGACAGAATTTGACCATTATTGAGCACAAACTCCAGAATGTTAACTTGCCATCGATTGTTTCAAAATCGCACATGTTGTAAAATTAAACACACCGTTGCTGTGAAATACATTTTTGTATCCACAAAATAAAAAATAGAACGAAACGTGTATTGTGGATACTGCAGAATCAGCCATTTAGCAGTTAACCCGTGTCGGCATACTTAAGTATTTGTTTAAGTCACCTTTCTGCCCAAGTCCTGGTGTAGAATGACACGTTGCATGGTACTCGTACGTAATGGAGGCCTCAGCGAGCGCAAGGAGAAATCTCTATCCATTAAAGAAAAAAACAAATCCGAGGCGAATCCGTGCTGTAACGTGCTTTATTTCACTGGTGGCGGTTGTTGCGTTTGTGGTTTTAATGTGTTAGGATTAATGGTGGTTTGAATGACACGTGTCTGAGACAGCGAGCCGGGGACAGAAGCCGGGTGCGCACCCGCTGAGCAGGAACCACGTGGTGTGCCGGAGCTCTGGGATCTGAAGCAAGCATGGTGCAGATTGCTCAATACTGCGAGCCGCCTAGATCTGCGTGCATCGCGGTGTAAAAACCACTGTAGACCGGTGAGATGTATCTGTTTACCCGAGTCATCCTCCATACTATTTATTTATTTATTTTGCTTCAAACACGTGGATATGGTACTTTTATTTCGGGCAGCAGTGTGGAGTAGTGGTTAGGGCTCTGGACTCTTGACCAGAGGGTCCTGGTTTCAATCCCAGATGGGGGACACTGCTGTTGTACCCTTGAGCAAGGTACTTTACCTAGATTGCTCCAGTAAAAACCCAACTGTATAAATGGGTAATTGTATGTAAAAAAAAAAAATGTGTAAAAAATAATGTGATATCTTGTAACATTTGTAAGTCGCCCTGGATAAGGGCGTCTGCTAAGAAATAAATAATAATAATAATATTTCGACAGGATCATGCACTAGTATTGTATTTGTTGGTGTGGTGGGAGATGCAGCCTTGCATTGTAATTCAGTTGGCTTGGTGTAATTTCAAGCAGTTCATGCTTGGGGATTTCTTCGTACTCTACACAGGAGTCATTCTGTGAACACTTTCCTGTCTAGAAAGCTGCTGCCTCTGCTGCTACCTGGATCACAGCCTCATCCCAGGTGCTGCCAGCAGTAGGGATTGTAGATTTGCAGGGTATATACACACTAGCAATAGGGATTGTAGATTTGCAGGGTATATACACACTAGCAATAGGGATTGTAGATTTGCAGGGTATATACACACTAGCAATAGGGATTGTAGATTTGCAGGGTATATACACACTAGCAATAGGGATTGTAGATTTGCAGGGTATATACATACTAGCAATAGGGATTGTAGATTTGCAGGGTATATACACACTAGCAATAGGGATTGTAGATTTGCAGGGTATATACACACTAGCAGTAGGGATTGTAGATTTGCAGGGTATATACACACTAGCAGTAGGGATTGTAGATTTGCAGGGTGTAGAAACACTAGAAGCAGGGATTGTAGATTTGCAGGGTATATACACACTAGCAATAGGGATTGTAGATTTGCAGGGTATATACACACTAGCAATAGGGATTGTAGATTTGCAGGGTATATACACACTAGCAATAGGGATTGTAGATTTGCAGGGTATATACACACTAGCAATAGGGATTGTAGATTTGCAGGGTATATACATACTAGCAGTAGGGATTGTAGATTTGCAGGGTGTAGAAACACTAGAAGCAGGGATTGTAGATTTGCAGGGTATATACACACTAGCAATAGGGATTGTAGATTTGCAGGGTATATACACACTAGCAGTAGGGATTGTAGATTTGCAGGGTATATACATACTAGCAATAGGGATTGTAGATTTGCAGGGTATATACATACTAGCAGTAGGGATTGTAGATTTGCAGGGTGTAGAAACACTAGAAGCAGGGATTGTAGATTTGCAGGGTATATACACACTAGCAATAGGGATTGTAGATTTGCAGGGTATATACACACTAGCAATAGGGATTGTAGATTTGCAGGGTGTAGAAACACTAGAAGCAGGGATTGTAGATTTGCAGGGTATAGAAACACAAGCAGTAGGGATTGTAGATTTCGGGACCCTCCTCTTGGGTACCTGACTGGATTCGGTTGTCTTTGTGCAGTAGAGCAGAGGATTGTGGAGACCAAGCATTCCTGTGTAGAGGCAGTGGATAAGCTCCTAGCTCATCAACCTGTTGAGGGAATATTGGAATAATGCCATGCTTGATAGTACAGTGCCTCTGGGATGGGAATAAGTCTCCCATTGCAGAGCACTTTGAGCCATTCCTGGTTTTACTAGGAGTTTAATAACACACCCAAGCTTGATCCCTATACACTGTGCCTAATGAAGCTGGCAGGAATGGATCAAGCTGCTTTGCAATAGGAGTCTTATTTCCATCCCTGTCTTGATGTGGAGCAGCCAGCCAAGCTTATTGTGAGTTCTCCCAGTTGGTAAAACGTCTAGACTCTTCAGTGCCTAAAAGCAGTAACTAAACCGTGTCTGAAGGAATGTAGTTGTGTTGCAATGAGATGTGATGGTGGACTCATACTGGCCTGTTTGAACATGACAGCTGTCAGTGTTCAGTTACCTTGTTTACTGTTGTGTGCACACTCCGTTTGGTATTTCATGGCAGTACACCTCATAACAGGTTACAGCAGTTGGATCACATGCACTGTGTGCACTACCTGGTGATTTAACTGAGTGTCGGTATTTGCACATTCATGCGTGAATTGGATCACTTGTGTGTGACATAGGCCTTTGAGTATAGCTGATAGAAGGCATAACCTACTTGAACAGTCTTGGATTTCAGATGCTTAAGACGTTCTTTAAATGGCAAGGTCCTGGTGTTTCAGTGATGCATCATGCCTGCATAGTCTTGGAATGACAGTGTAACTAACCTAACCGTGGTATGAAGTAGTCTTCCAGATTTAGTGCGAGATTGCAGGCTCTTGTGCAGTTTTCAGATGGGTGGCTTTGAGTCTTTTGAGAGGAGAAAGTGAATGTTGACAGTGTTACTTTGATAATCCGGCGTTGTGAAGGTGTAGCACCTGCATGTGTTCTCCTGGGAAAGTGCTGTTGGCCTGAAATTGAGGCTTTGATCGGGTTGGGCAGTTCCTGGCTGAACTGCTTGTAAACCATCAGGCGGCTCTACTGCAGAAAAACAAATCGATGCTGAAGAGCGCATTCACCTGGTGGTGTACTTAATGATCTGTGACTGGATAATATGGGTTATAGTCTGCTCTGTCCAGCAGCCTGACAATCTTACCCTTAATGTTTGCACAGCACCATCACCACCACTCCAAAAGTACAGTGCAGCGCTTAGAAACCAGCCCCCCGATCTAGGAAAACTCAACCTGCGGACAGCTGTGTGTGCAGGCATGTCTGTGTGCAGGAGTGCTCTAAAAGAGTCTCTGCTCTCTGATGCTGGTGGGTGTGGTTTGTGGTTTCTGCTCTTGCCTCTGCAGTGCAGCAGAGAGCCTGCGATCTGATATCCGTGCCTTCCTTCCACGTGTGCACCCTTCTCTCAGCCAGCCAGGGAGGAGGGAGGGCTGCTCCTGCTCCTCCAGCCCCTCGCTTGCTTACTGTACTACAGTAGGGCCTGGCCATGTTTGGGCAATGCTCTGAGCCTGAAGAGGCACACAGATCTCCTGTGGCATTTTCCAGGGCAGGGTGCATTCACATGCAGTGAATACCCTTCAACAGCTGCAGCGCTGTGGGCTTTGTAGTCGAGCATGCATCAGGTTGTGGAGTAATTGACGGGGTAAGTTTTTTGTTTTTTTTTATAATTCTCTCTTGTCCCTCATGTGTGGTGCTACATATGAATGTGTTTTAAATAAGTAAAACCATTGTACAGTAGTGGGGTGGGACAGGGCTGGAACTAAAATGAATATTAAGAAAGGTATAGTGGTGGGAGTGGATCAGCAGTCATAGCCTAGTCTCAAATCTTAGGCAGAAATTCGGCTTGTGTGTAAGTCTGTCTGGCTGTGTGTGTTGGGGGGGATGGACGAGATTCCGTCATGCAGTGCTGCTGTCAGCTGCACCTGATGCATTCGTACTTCATTTCTGGCTGCGTTGTGTATAGTAATGTGCTGTGTTCGGTTTGTGTTTCAAAGTGGAACTGCTGCTCTGCCCTGGCAAGGATGTTCATTTTTTTGGTGCGACGCCTCTGTCAAGTTTAACTGTTTTAATGACAGCCATCTTGGTTGAACCCCTGGCCTGTGTTACAGTAACGTAATAAAGCCCGTTAGTCCGTGTTGCCCTGTGACTGGGAGGGGTCCAGTGGGATGGAGTTCATTCTCGCCCTGTGACTGGGAGGAGTCCAGTGGGATGGCGTTCATTCTCGCCCTGTGACTGGGAGGAGTCCAGTGGGATGGCGTTCATTCTCGCCCTGTGACTGGGAGGAGTCCAGTGGGATGGAGTTCATTCTCGCCCTGTGACTGGGAGGGGTCCAGTGGGATGGAGTTCATTCTCGCCCTGTGACTGGGAGGGGTCCAGTGGGATGGAGTTCATTCTCGCCCTGTGACTGGGAGGGGTCCAGTGGGATGGCGTTCATTCTTACCCTGTGACTGGGAGGAGTCCAGTGGGATGGAGTTCATTCTCGTCCTGTGACTGGGAGGAGTCCAGTGGGATGGAGTTCATTCTCGTCCTGTGACTGGGAGGAGTCCAGTGGGATGGCGTTCATTCTCGCCCTGTGACTGGGAGGAGTCCAGTGGGATGGAGTTCATTCTCGTCCTGTGACTGGGAGGAGTCCAGTGGGATGGAGTTCATTCTCGTCCTGTGACTGGGAGGAGTCCAGTGGGATGGAGTTCATTCTCGCCCTGTGACTGGGAGAGGTCCAGTGGGATGGCGTTCATTCTCGTCCTGTGACTGGGAGGGGTCCAGTGGGATGGCGTTCATTCTCGCCCTGTGACTGGGAGGGGTCCAGTGGGATGGAGTTCATTCTCGTCCTGTGACTGGGAGGGGTCCAGTGGGATGGAGTTCATTCTCGTCCTGTGACTGGGAGGGGTCCAGTGGGATGGAGTTCATTCTCGTCCTGTGACTGGGAGGGGTCCAGTGGGATGGAGTTCATTCTCGTCCTGTGACTGGGAGGGGTCCAGTGGGATGGCGTTCATTCTCGCCCTGTGACTGGGAGGGGTCCAGTGGGATGGAGTTCATTCTCGTCCTGTGACTGGGAGGAGTCCAGTGGGATGGCGTTCATTCTCGCCCTGTGACTGGGAGGGGTCCAGTGGGATGGCGTTCATTCTCGCCCTGTGACTGGGAGGGGTCCAGTGGGATGGAGTTCATTCTCGCCCTGTGACTGGGAGGGGTCCAGTGGGATGGAGTTCATTCTCGTCCTGTGACTGGGAGGGGTCCAGTGGGATGGCGTTCATTCTCGTCCTGTGACTGGGAGGAGTCCAGTGGGATGGCGTTCATTCTCGCCCTGTGACTGGGAGGGGTCCAGTGGGATGGCGTTCATTCTCGCCCTGTGACTGGGAGGGGTCCAGTGGGATGGAGTTCATTCTCGTCCTGTGACTGGGAGGAGTCCAGTGGGATGGAGTTCATTCTCGTCCTGTGACTGGGAGGAGTCCAGTGGGATGGCGTTCATTCTCGCCCTGTGACTGGGAGGGGTCCAGTGGGATGGAGTTCATTCTCGCCCTGTGACTGGGAGGAGTCCAGTGGGATGGAGTTCATTCTCGCCCTGTGACTGGGAGGGGTCCAGTGGGATGGAGTTCATTCTCGTCCTGTGACTGGGAGGGGTCCAGTGGGATGGCGTTCATTCTCGTCCTGTGACTGGGAGGGGTCCAGTGGGATGGCGTTCATTCTCGTCCTGTGACTGGGAGGGGTCCAGTGGGATGGCGTTCATTCTCGCCCTGTGACTGGGAGGGGTCCAGTGGGATGGAGTTCATTCTCGTCCTGTGACTGGGAGGGGTCCAGTGGGATGGCGTTCATTCTCGTCCTGTGACTGGGAGGAGTCCAGTGGGATGGAGTTCATTCTCGCCCTGTGACTGGGAGGAGTCCAGTGGGATGGCGTTCATTCTCGCCCTGTGACTGGGAGGGGTCCAGTGGGATGGCGTTCATTCTCGTCCTGTGACTGGGAGGGGTCCAGTGGGATGGAGTTCATTCTCGTCCTGTGACTGGGAGGAGTCCAGTGGGATGGCGTTCATTCTCGCCCTGTGACTGGGAGAGGTCCAGTGGGATGGCGTTCATTCTCGCCCTGTGACTGGGAGGGGTCCAGTGGGATGGAGTTCATTCTCGCCCTGTGACTGGGAGGGGTCCAGTGGGATGGCGTTCATTCTCGCCCTGTGACTGGGAGAGGTCCAGTGGGATGGAGTTCATTCTCGCCCTGTGACTGGGAGGAGTCCAGTGGGATGGAGTTCATTCTCGTCCTGTGACTGGGAGAGGTCCAGTGGGATGGAGTTCATTCTCGCCCTGTGACTGGGAGGGGTCCAGTGGGATGGCGTTCATTCTCGCCCTGTGACTGGGAGGAGTCCAGTGGGATGGAGTTCATTCTCGTCCTGTGACTGGGAGGGGTCCAGTGGGATGGCGTTCATTCTCGCCCTGTGACTGGGAGAGGTCCAGTGGGATGGAGTTCATTCTCACCCTGTGACTGGGAGGGGTCCAGTGGGATGGAGTTCATTCTCGCCCTGTGACTGGGAGGGGTCCAGTGGGATGGCGTTCATTCTCGCTGCTCCTGCCTGCAGGTGTGAGAGGCCGGGCTGCAGTGCAGAAGGCTGCTCTCGTCACGTCTGGGCTGCAATGCCAATGAGGTGGCACTTGGATGGTGAGGAGTGACGCTGGGACAGCCTGTGCTGGTCGTTAGGCGTGTTGGGTAGAGATTGATCCCTGAGTCTGGCACCTGGTATTCTGGGGGTGTGATGCAGCGCTGAGGAAACGCGACTGGACTGAATTGGCGAGAGGAACAGAGGTTAATATGGAACGTCTCTTCTAGCACACAGCGAGTGTGAATGGTGAGGGGTGTTGCTGTCTCATCAGTGCCTGTTAATCGCTTCAATCCACTCGTGTCATTCTGTCTGAAGCGTCTCAGTCCTTCCCATTGCTTCTCGGAACAGGATTGTGCAGATATCAGGTATGTAACCCAGGGAGCGGTTTGGAAGGACAGGCAGCAGGCTTGAGTTGTTTCTGCCGCCTGCCTTGCATGTAGGGGTGCTGGCCCTCCTGTGTTAGAACGATGAATAGTTTTCATTTAGCCCAGACTCTGCGTCATCTTGGAGAACGTGGTGTGACAGCTTTCTGTGCCCGTGCCTTGGTCTCGCTGCACCCTCACTGCACTTTCCATACCCGGCTGCTTTTGTTCACCAGCCATTAAGAGAAATGCACATCAATTGTATGTCCCTCCTGAATCGAAGCCGGGTTGTGTGTGTGTGTGTGTTCTGGCTGTTTCGTCAGTCTGTGTGTGTGTGTGGCACCAGCGTACCAAAGATCCTGACTGGTTAAAAATAAATAAATAGGCCTGAATAACAATCCTGGGCTGTGGAACCAAGATTTAGCCCGACTTGCTTCTAATTGTCTGGGATTGTTTACTGCCTTCGAGTATTTAGACTTTACCTTCCTTGCCATTTTAATTGAGCCAGTCGCATGATTCTACATGTGTTGCTATGAGGGTTAATGGCTGTATTGAAGTGTCTGGTGGTAGATTGACAATCAAGAGTAATATCCTTGCTGTGTGAAAGTGTAGCTGTATCCTGTGCTCCCATCAGCCAGTATACCACCTTATAAAAGGAGCTAACCTCATTGTGTCTTCCAGTTACCACCCTTAAAACTTGCTCTGGCAGAGACCAGTGAGCTGTGCAAGCCTGGGTCTGCATGCATCTTCTATTGAGGGCTTGCTGATTTGCATGAGTTTGTAGAATTGCTTGTTTCATGTCTTTGCTCATGTAAGTGTGTGTGTGTTGGTGGGGATCAGGAGAGGGAGACATACAGGACAGCTGTTGGGGGAGATTTTGCATCTTAATTCACCGAGCCCCCCACCCTCTCTATTCATTTGTAATCCATGCTTGAATGGGTTGTGTGTGGATCAGGGTTAAATGGCATGCTGCCTCCCCCCTCCCCCAGTGTGTGAGTGTGCGTGCGTGCGCCCCCACACTCACTCGGCAGTTACACTGAGGGCTTTGAGCTCCTGAACCAGCACAGGCACCGACTGCACAAGCAGCAGGAGAGCGAGTGGATTAAAGGGACAGCAGCCATTTTCCTACAAGCGCGTTTTCATTGAGCACAGAGGGTCCTTTCTGTGATAATGCATCAGATGAGAATCCACTTCCCAAACCATCATCCCTCCCACCCCTTTAAACAGCAGTGCGCATAAGCTTCAGAAACAGCAACCTTTCACCCTGAGGCTGAAGTGTGTCCATTGTCCTCTATGGAGCCACAAGCCCACTGAGGGTCAGTGACCCATCTGTCATTGATTACTTTGGCCTGTGCTGTGCAGGCGTCCTGTAGTGACACAGGGAAGGGGGTGGGGCCCCTGGAAGCCTTCTGTTGGGCTGATCAGCTAGCAGATCAGCTGATGACCCTGAGTGTTTGTTTACTGTTCCAGCTGGCTGGACCCGCCCCCTGCTCTGGCTGGTCAAGCCATGTGAACCAGCAGCAGGGCCACTGCAGCCCCAGCAGGGAGGTAAATAGCTTGGGCTTAACCCTTTGCAGTCCATTTTATTAAGTGCGCGTCAGGCGCAATTTATTTTCACATGCGCAGTTAATTTTAGACGCGCTGTTTAAAAGTATTTTTTTCCACAGTCAAACGGGTTTAAAAGGCCCTGCATATCAACAAAGCACACACTAGGCATCTCCAGCCCTGCCCCACTTTTTCGTTCGCTATTGCTTTCACATATGCTAAGAAATAAATAATAATAATAATAGTCGTACATACCAATCGATCATCTCCTGATCACTCGTTTTATTACCAAACTCCTCAATAACGCAGTCCAAGTCATTATTTTATTACTATAACATCTCAAAAAAGCTCTGCAAATGTCCGTGATAGCCTCTGTGCGCTGATTCAATAACAGCCAGCTTGTTTCCTTATGACCGCCCCTATGTAATGCCAGGGCCATGTATGACTATTCATGAGATACGCCTTTATTTTTTTAATTTTTTTTTTATAGGCTTGTCTCGGCTCCTGTCGTTCCCACTCGGCCATTGACTGGTTTTCTCGGCTTTTTCCGGAGAAAAAAACGACTAGAAACACGTTTTTTGCGTTTTTTTGATGATGTCGGACAGGGTCTGACAATGGACCTGATAGGAATAATTGCAATGTCGGACCAGGTCCGACAATGGACCGCAAAGGGTTAAAAGTGTGCCAAGTGGTGAAAGGTTTGAGTTTTGCCTAAGTGTTTTAACTGTTACGAAATGCAGGCGTTGGCCTCAGTGTTTGTACAGTACAGTAAGTATACAGTCTAAGCCAGTCCATTTCATAGTGAATATTTCTTTACTTTTTTTTTTCCATAGTCAGTTAAGTGCTGCAAATGAAACGGAAATGAACGCCCTGTATATCCAGTGACATACATCCCAGCCAACACCCAACTGCTGTTAAACTGGCCCTCATATTTCTGCAAGTCGTGATGTGCCATGCCTTCGTGCCGCTGCAGTAACCAGCTGGTGCAATGGTGCAGTTTAATTCAGTCCTCTAGGTGGATGCAGTAGACTGTTTTTAAACGTCACTTATTAACTAAGCCTGTGGAGTCGCTCCCATAGTCTGCAGTGCTGTATCGTATCGGTCTGTGTGCCGGTACTTTTAAGGCTGTACCCATTTCCCTTCAGAAAACTGTTTCGGGATCTCCTCCATAGTTCTGTACTAGATTCTTTTTCAAAAAAGTCAGTAGTGCTGTTGAGTCCTGGCCTGTGAAACCAAAGTGCTAAATTTCATGTGAGGATATTTACTCTTGGATAGCTCGTCATTTATTAGATGCTAATGTGGCTCGGATGTGACTAATTTCAAATTTCGTGTGTGAGAGACCTCCAGATCACCTGCCGCAGGACTGGGGGAGACTCCATTCAGAGAGACCTCCAGATCACCTGCTGCAGGACTGGGGGAGACTCCATTCAGAGAGACCTCCAGATCACCTGCTGCAGGACTGGGGGAGACTCCATTCAGAGAGACCTCCAGATCACCTGCTGCAGAGCATCGCTGACTCTGCATGGGAAGAAGTCTTTCATACTGCCTGGTTCTGTGAAGTCTTGCTGCAGAATAATCTGACAGGACTGCATAATTACTTGACGGAATTACTTTTATGTCTCATTGGTTGCGAAGTATATGGAGAGCTGCCTAAAACCTTATAAAACCCTACTGTCGGTCTCTCCCATGTGTGTTTCCTTAAAGTTGTAATCTCTCCCCATCTCTACAAGACCATGTGCAGTCGTTCTGCTCCCTGGCTTCTCCCTGTAGTGCATCCTTCATGAAGTGGTTACGGATTGATTTTTTTTTTTTCTTTCTTTGTGCGTTTTGCTTTCCTATGGCTTCCTGTGAATAGAAACCAGAACTTGACCCTTTCATTTCACCGCTTGGGTGCTTTCTTCAGTACATGCTCTTGTTTTCCATGTTAGGAGCAGATCACAGGGACCAGCATGGATCTACTGTTTGTGATGTGGATTCTTTGTAATGGGTGTTGAAGTATTAAGATAGGCATAGTTCTCTCTGCAGGAGGCCAGGCTTTGTGCTCTTATCGGTTTTAAACACATGGGGTGGGCCCCCCACACATGGGGTGGGCCCCCCACCCCACCCTCATTGACTGGACAGGCTCCTCCCTGCCACACATACCGAGCAGCTGCTGAATCATGGGGAGTGCTGCGGAGCATGTGACTGCACAGCGGCTGGCTGGGAATGAATGAGCCTCGGATACTGGGGGTGGTGAAGGCGGGGCAGCATGATGTCAGAACAGGCTTGTTGAAGTCTACAGATTAATAGGAAAGCAGAAGCTTTATAATACCAGCTCATTCACTACAAGTGTTTCTGTGTGTCTTGTGTAATAGAAAATAGTTCAGGTTATTAAACTAGGAATCCCATCATCCAGTTACCAGTGAGCTGATGTAAAAACTATCTCTGTCTGTATCACAAAGTAATTGATCACCTCCAGTAACCCCCCCCCCCCCCCCCAGTGTTCAGAGATGTGAAAGGGATCTCTTTCTGGAGCATGCTTTGCAAGTCCTGTGTATTGACCCTGGTTTAAAACGCAATGGATGGTTGGGTACTGTAATGCTCTCCTGACTTCACCTTTCATTCCAGCTTCTCATACAGCTGGGGTGGTGCTTTGAACAGGTGCCTCAAGACTGTTGAAAGCCCAGTGTGTCGTATTCATAAGTTAAGAGTGAGCACATCCAGTTCTTTCACCACAAAGATCATTTTGGATTTGGTGCCATGTCCCTCCTTTTACGAGGGCTGAAAGCAGCTGTGTCTGGCGAGTGTCTGCAGTGTTTTTGAGGTTTCTTTCTTTTTAGGGCTGCAGTTAAATCTATATCTGTTTTAAAACTGGCGCTCAAGACTGAACCTGCTCTAAAGGTGCTTTCACACAGGGCAGTATAACGGTTCAGAGCCGCCACTGAAGCGGCTTACAGGTCTGTGTGAATTGCCTATACAGCCACAGAAGCGTCATATTTTATGCCGTCATAACTGCCTGTGTGAGGCTGTACCGCCACTGAAGCGCTGTAGTGGGTGTGGTTTGAAAGTCAACATGCCATGTCACTATGGCGTAGGTAGGCAAGGGGCATGCATGCAGTGCTTAATTTGTGCCGTGGCACAGCCCTGGAACCTCCGGGCGTGCAGAGTCATAGCGCTGGTACCTCTAGTTAAAAATCTCATAAAATGCTTTATTTTTAAAATCAACATGCCAGGTTTAACAAGTAAATGAGACCAGCTAATCTGGGACCTGGGTGGAAGTTTATTTAATTGGTTCAGTTAAACAATTTAGAACAGGGTTGCAACAAAGACCAGGAGTGGAAGGAGCAGCTTTGTGGAGGCTGACGTTTTTCCTGGCTTTGTGTCTTTCAGGGTAGAGAGGAGAGCCCCCGCTGGCTGACCGCCTGCACTCCCCGCCCCCCCCGTGTGGGAGTCACAGCAGCACTCTCAACAGTATGGAAGCTTTGCTTTGTCTTTCCTGTGTTGGTTTTCTGCAGGGTGTTTGTATTGTTTGCTCATCCGTAGACCCCGCCCCCCCAGTTTGACCTATCAGATTGTACCCAGAAGCACGGTATTCGGACTAGTTGTAGAAGAGAGCCATTCTGTCCATAACTAAGGAAGTAGGAAAGGGTACCACAGCTGCTGCTGCTGCAAGGTAGGAACAGTAGTTTAGTTCTTTTTAGCATTAGAAACTGCCCTGGTCCCCAAACCTGCCCTCCGTCTGTTTCAGTGGTCAAGAGCCAGGAGAGTTGGAGAGCTAGTGCTCTCCACGCAATTCCAGTACACTGCTTGACTGGGATTGAGCTTGGGCACCTTTTATTATTTATTATTATTATTATTAGTAGTATTATTATTATTATTATTATTAGTTTATTTAGCAGACGCCTTTATCCAAAGCGACTTACAGAGACTAGGGTGTGTGAACTGTGCATCACCTGCAAAGTCACTTCCAATTACGTCTCACCCGAAAGACGAAGCACAAGGAGGTTAAGTGACTTGCTCAGGGTCTCACAATGAGTCAGTGGCTGAGGTGGGATTTGACCCGGGGATTTCCTGGTTACAAGCCCCTTTCTTTAACCACTGGACCACACAGCCTCCTTATCCACCTTATCCAGACTGCGGGCGTTGCTTCAGTCCTGCCTTGGGGGCAGGCTACCCTCGCAGGCTTGTTGGTACTAGTCCTCTCTAACTGCAGGAAGGGCACGAGACTGTCGATGTATCCACCATGGCCACTTGTACTGGCCACGTTGTCTGACTTCAGGGCTTTTTTAAGAGCACTGAAGAGGAAACTTTTTAGCAGTGCCCATTATACTTGAACACCATAGAAAGAAATGAGATTTGTATGGTGAGGATGCACGGCTTTCACATTCAAGTGTTGCAGCTGTGTGGTGTCATTTTAGACGCTGTGAACTGCCAGCCCTGAGCTCCCGAGCCACAGTTTGTCTGTTTGAAAGGGGTTGGTATAACAATCAAGATTCGCACGCGCACGCTTGCTCTCGACGATGTCATCATGGCTTTAATGTGAACATGATGGCTGATCTTCCAGGAGCTGACGAGATCCACTTTTTTTGTAAGCTTTTCGAAAATTGTGGGGTTTTTTTGTTTTTTTTTTAGGAAGTAAATTGGTGGTTTTAATGGAATCTAAATGCTTCTGTCTTCCTTTTTTCAGGTTTCCAAGACGGTCCGAGGCTCCCTATGCAGCACCACATGAAATGAATAAAGCACCACAGCCTCTAACAGGACCCCCAACCGCCCCTCACCCCTCCCCTTCCCCTGGACTCTCACAGGTAACTGCTGCTTCACACACACACACCTACACACACACCTACACACACACACACAGCCCCTCACCCCTCCCCTTCTCCTGGACTCTCGCAGGTAACTGCTGCTCCACGCACACACACACACACACACCCCAGAGTGTTTCACCAATGCAATGTCGGCCGCATTCTGAACTAGGCTCCTGTATGAAGGTGATGATTTTGAAACGGTGTACCTGTTTTGTATCTCCCCCCCCCCCCCCCCCCCCTCCCCCCCTCTCACATGTTGGGTTTTGCTGCGTCTTGCTTCCTGGTTGTTCAGTGACGATGTGTGTGTTTCTGATGATTCGGTTGTCTTCTCTCTTTCTAGCCCACGTTTCCACCTGGTCAGCCAGCCCCCGTAGTCTTCGCCACTCCACAGCCGTCACAAATGAACACGCCTCCACAGCCTCGGCAGGTATGGAGCAGCACCAGGGTCTTACCCGGCCACTTTGTCTTTGTAGCAACAAACTTTCCAGGGAGGGGGTAAGAGGCAAATGCAGCTTACTTACAGTGGGGCTAGATTACACCATCTTACTTTTCCCCACTGGAGTTTTGTATACTGTCAATAACTAGATTTAAGAACTTGGCTTGTAATGTGAAAAGTATTCAACCTAAATGCTTTGAAGTTTTAATCTATTGTGTGAAACTGGCCTCTGGTACCCTGCCCTTTTTAAACCTCTGAATGTCTCAAGCTGGTAAGAGCTTCAGGTTTTGGGTTGTGGCTTGTTCAGTTGGTCCGCTGTGTCCTCTGAATCCTCCCAGAGAGCTGTGTGTGTTCTAAGAATCGCTGCCCTTGCTGTGCAGTCTCAGCTCTCTGTCTTGTGCTTCTGCTGTTGTGTGTGGTGATTAACAGGTTTGTTTAACCCTCTGTGTTTCTGACTGTTTCTCTCGCTGTCCCTCTAGTTTGCAGCAGGTCCTCGTGCTTTACACCAGCAGGTACTAACATTAATCCGGGGGGGGGGGGTCCTCGCACATCCTGGGTAGGGGGGGTGGGGTCCTCGCACATCCTGGGTAGTGGGGGTGGGGTCCTCGCACATCCTGGGTAGGGGGGGGTGGGGTCCTCGCACATCCTGGGTAGGGGGGGGTGGGGTCCTCGCACATCCTGGGTAGGGGGGGGTGGGGTCCTCGCACATCCTGGGTGGGGAGAGGCACAGCACCAAGTAAGCCCTTCTCGTTTGTCTCCTGCATATCATCTTCACAAAGTTATCCGGGCAACTTTCTGATCACTATTTTATTAAACGCTTTGAAAATGCTAAGTGTTCAAACACCAACTGTTTCACTTGGAAACTGCTGGTCACTCTGGAAACAAATGCATGCCGAGTCTTGCAGCCCCCTGCCAGCAATGCAACAAGGAGCTGAGATTGTGAAAGCACCTCAAGGGGGTGGCACATGCCCAGTGAATCAGTCTTGGGGAGAGGTGTACACTTTTCACACTCTGATCACCACACTACACTGATGATGTTCTAGGAAACCTTTCTCTACTAGTTCACTTGGACTCTAGTGTAACCTCTTATCATTTAACTGCTTCAAGCCCATTTTCTGTGGGTGCTCAATATCTCTGGCTTGGTCAGATCTTTTAAGATTTATTACATTTTTTCATATAATAAATTTTTTCATGAGTTAGTTTTTTCCTTTTGGAAATGCTAGGCTTCTCATGCATGTAGATAACAGCTTTGTGTTGTCAGACTACATGAAATACCTCCATGCCAGTGATCAGACAGAACATATGGAAAGAGTTAAGCCTTGAAAAGCAGAGACTGAGGTGCTGGATCCAGTGAGGAGTTTTGCAGGACAGAGCGCACTGTACCCTTTTCTCCTGTATAAAGAGATATTAGAAATGATGGCAGGCTGTATATCGACCTAATAACAATTTTGCTGCAATAAAGCTTTAAGTAAGGCAGATGCACTTTAGCCAAACTAGTCCATTTGAACTGAGTTTCATATCTTTCCAGTTTACTCTGCCTTTTACTTGTACAGTAACTACAAACTTTGATAGTGGGACTGTAGCACGATTTCATCTGCTTCGAATGAGGTTAAACTAACAGAAGCATGTTGTATTCCGGAGGCTTCGCTAGTTTCGGATTACTTCACAGTGGGGTACTATGGTCATGTTCTATATATTAAGCTGTACTTCAGTTTGTGATGTTATAGTGTGTTTACTTTAGGGGTCTGTCTGTACATTTACAATGGGGCATAGTTCTCTGCATGTTGCATGTGCTAATATAAAACACTGGGCTGCTTTTGATGTGCTCTGATTGGTGATGGGTAATACTCTTTCTCCTGCTTTCTCTCTCTCTCTCTCTCTCTCCCCTTCATTGCTTCCTCTTGTGTGTGCATGTACTGCTGAAGGGAGGATTCAGATCTCTGCAGGTAAACCACCTCTTCCATCTTTACCAGGTTGACAGGTAGCTTTTACAGAGCCGCCGCGGCTTCTGTACCTACAGATAGGACAAGGCTTCTCTGGCAGCCTGACTTGTGTCTTCATTTGAAAAGGGGTGCTGATGGGACCACACATACATACAGGGGTGTGCAATTCGTATCGCCCCGGTGCCCAGGACAAGTTCTGCCGTTTATACTTTGCCCGTCGGACCAGTAGTTTTTATTTATTTATTTTTCCTGTATTCGCTGTGCTGCTAGAAAGGCACTCTGGGTGTATTTGTAGAGAGCCATGCAAGTTTCACAAGTCTAGCACCTACACATACATTTTAAAAAGTGTGTATGTCCCACCCCTATCACTTCTGCTGCCTGAGAGCGAGAGCCTCTGTCAAGATGCACACAAATCTTTTAAACTTCAGGAATTATTTACATTTGTTGTAAATTAGCAAATAAGTTATACTGCTTTTATGAACCTGACATTTAAATACAGCAATCTTGTAAAGTGAAAAAAAAAAAGATACCCCATAGTCACTGAGGTGTTAGCGGATTTGAAAAAATCATGTTGTGTAATTTATAACACTCCGTGGTCAAGCGTGTTGGGAATGTGTTTAAAAAAGCATTAGAAGCATTTTAAGACAAACTTTCCCTGGCAAAAAATGTAATGATTTTTAGTGTTGCTAACCTAGTTTGCTGTTTACCTTACTTACATTTTAATTGAAATGTTATATTAAATATTACTATTAAATATATAAGTTTATTAGACATGCACTATCCACCGGTTTGTGAGACCTATTAAAACATGCAGATTGACACATGGTCCCAGTGTGGTTGTGTGTTGTCCACGTTGCTACGTGTTTTCGCAGGGTTTTGGGTTGTGTCGTGGTGTCCTGACCTTGTGTGAATACAATCTTGATTGATGTAGTCTGGTTCCCTTTACCCCGAAACGCTACAATAATGTCACTTGGTGCGTTGTTGTCAAGTAAAATAAATAAATAATCATTTTCTCAAATAAAGACTTTAAATAACTATCAGAGTTGTGTATCTGTGAGGTGCTGCCTTCCTGCATGTTCAACATAACATTGTCGCTAGGTAATTCACTCCCATTGACTCTAACAGCGTAAGAGTGTAAGATGCTTTGTTGGGATGAAGATTATTAAGTAATTTAGTCAAATTGTATATATTTTTAAAAGCCAGTCATTTAAGCATTTACAGCCCAATTTTTTTATATATAAATTGGCCACCCCTGATAGAGAGAGAGAGAATAACTTAGTTGCTGCTTATTAACAACATCTCGGTTCCCAGCAAAAAGTTGTCATTAAACGAAAGCCCCCGTTTTCAAGTGGATTTATTTGGAACGATATATATATATATATATATATATATATATATATATATATACTGTAGTTGTACAAATATTGTGCTGAAATGTGTTTGAAATGTTAGTGTTAAAAAATGAACATGGGAAACACAAAATACCCAAACACGCGTGTGTAAAACAAAGAAAAAGGGGAGTAGACTTAAATAGTACTACTCAACGATGTACTACAATTGTCCTTACAGTGAGTAAAGCAAACATAAAACATGTGTGTTGTACTTGCAGTCGATTCTAAAGAACACAATTTTAAAATAAGAAATTGTCCAGCGTTGTCTGCTTTTTACAATGCACCACCTCCTGCTGTAAATCCATCTCAATTTTGTGTGCAGCTTCGTAGCCAGTTTCAAAGCCACGATTCTGGCATATCGTGCGGATATCAGCATGTTACTGTTCTTGGAGTGAAGGCTCTTTTGGGTTCCTCATCTGATGCAGTATCCTGTGGCTCTTCAACCTGTGGATGCTTAGCGGCTCCAACTGCCTCAAGAAGTGCATCACTGAGCTCACCTGCTGTCATAACTGTCAGAAATCCGCAGTTACAAAGTCAGTGTGTTATAAAAGCTGCATAAATCATGCAAGTGCACTCTGCAGCGCTGGCAACTAGTACTAAAGCTGTCAATAAGCGGCGTGCAGTTGCTAATATCAGAATTCCATTAACATTAAAATCTATGGGACGGGATTGATTCCTGAGAAAATGCTGAATAACTGAAAGCTGTCTAGCAGGGTTGCTAATAACTGGCATCTACTATATACTGTGTGTGTATAAAAATGACGCATTCTAAAAATAATTAAATCCATAGGGATTGTTGAGACTTGGCCTCGTTCCAGTCTGTTCGTTCCTCTCTGAAATGCTGACACACACACCACTGTAAGCAGTCGCTACTGTAGTGAAATGCCAGCCCTTGTTTAGTTTGTTGGGAGAATCTTAATCCGATTGGTTCCTGAATTGTAGGAGTTGAACCCTGTTCTCTACAGGCTGTAGAGGAAGTGTCATGTGATCAGATTGGGCTTGTTTACATGCAATATGAAGTGCATGTTGAGTGGTGGTGAACAAGAGCCTCTTGCAGCACGGGCTCTTCAGGGTGTCACGAGGCACAGAGCGCACCATCGCTGGAGAGCAGTGCCCATGACGGAGCCTGTGTGGTTGCGCGGTCAGGCTTGCTAACTCTGCACATCTTGCCCATGCTGCAGGGCTCTGTGGCCTGCCTGCTCTCTGCACTCAGTTCTGCAGTATTCTCTGTGTGTGCTCATCGTGCTGGCTAACTCCCTGCTCGTCTCGCCCCTCTCGCAGCAGTACTATGCGAACAGGCCGCAGCCGCCGAGCAGCACTAGCAGAGTGCAGGCCAGCACGGCGCCCCGGCCCGTGGCCCCCACACACGTCTACCAGCCCGGCTCCCAGATGATGATGATCCCGCAGCAGCTCCCCTTCCCCACCTCGCAGGGCCCCTATTACATCCCAGGAGGACAGGTAAAGCTGGAGGAGGTCAATATATATGCAGTACAAGAATCTAGACACGAGGGGGCTGGGGTCACAGAACATGCAGTCCATCAAGGCTCGTCTGGTTCCTCTCGTTGTTACCCCAGATCTTTTATCTAGTCTGTTCAGAAACCCCAGTGATTCAGCATTCACAGCGTGGCTTGGACCCGTTCCATACACTCAACTCACCGCTCCCTATTCCTGTGTGAATGCAAAGTCATGCAAAATGCCATCTGGTTAACCCTGGTCTGTCGCACTGGTGGGTGTGAGGGTTGGGGAATTTGTAAAGTGACCCCAGAGATACGATGTGCTTCCATGATACATCAACAGTCGCTTGCACAGTTTGCATTCAACTTTTTTTTTCTTTTTTTTTTTTTGGTCATCTGGGCATTTAACAAAAAATCTCAAACAGCAGAGGGATTTTGAGACATTCTTTCATTACTTTCATTACAGCTTGCGCTATACAGCGCTTTGCTTTCGAGATGGTAAATGAAGAAATTTGCCTCTGGTTAACTTTTTTTTTAAATTAATTTAGTGGTGGCGTATCTTTTGTTTAAGTAATATGCATTGTACAAATAAAAATTGAATTGTGCATGTGAGTAAAATTGAATGTGTGCTTTATGGTATTCGCACATTGTGAAACTATTTCTGTTAACAGAAAAAAAAACACGGTGCATGAGTGGTGTCTGACGAACCTTCGAAGGTTTAAAACAATCTTCGAATTCCTGGCTAGCAAACGAACCTTCTAATACAGCCCTAAGCCTTGCTGATCGCTACTACAGGGAGAATAGAAAGGCTTCCTATCCTACTGTTAATCTGGTTTGGGGTCTGATGCTATTCTTGTAAAACAGGTCTCCTGTGTAACTGTTTCTTCTCTGCTTGTCTCTACAGTACCGCAATACATACGTAGCGCCTACCCAACAGTATCCCGTTCCCACCGGGACGCCCAGCTTTTATCCAGGCACCAGCCCTGCAGAATACGGGACTTACGGTAAGAGGGTCTCTCCGCACCTCAAAGAGGATTAGAGCTGAAGGGTTCAGAACCAACTGTACGTGAAAGTAAAGCCACGCTGTTTCGTTTTGTATTGCGTCCTTCGTGGTCCAACATCACGGTAATGAGAGAGAAACCAGGTTTAATATTTGTGTTCGTATTTAAAACACACGCTTTTGGCTTGTATAGTAACCCATGGACTTGCCAGTTCTCAGCCCTTCAGTGGCCAGGTTTCCTTGCTAGTGCACACCCTCACCCTGCTTCTGCTCTTCTCTTACCTAGCGCAGGTCTTGGTAAGGTGAGGCACGGAGCTGGCTTTCAATTCTTTAATGGAGGGAGGGGATATCGGAGCATGTCCCTTTTTTTTTTTTTTCTCTCTCTTTCTCTGGTTTCTCCCTAGCAATACAGTCTGCTTGCTGTTAATACCAGGCTACAGTACAGTGAACCCCAAAACACTCCAGCTGACTTAAACATGACCGATCACCCTGAGATACTGTTCTAGGTCTAAAAGGCGAACCTTGAGAAACAAAGGGAAGTGAAATCCTTTTAATATCCAGCCATCGAGAATCTGTTTGACGCTAATAAAGCAATACATATGCCTGATTCCACACCTCCTGGTGTTTTGGACAGCAGTTTTCCATGACACGTGTGTGATGTGCTCACGCCTGTTTTAAACCCTCTTGCACCAGGGTGTGCAAGTTTAAAGACTGTAGTGCTGGAGGGGAGGTGTGATGATGGTGCTGTAAGGTTAACACGACCTGGAGTCACAGGTGATGTTTCCTCAGTGATTGTACGCTGTCTGTTTATTTTTTAAAAGGGTTGCAAGTAAAGCCTTTTCCTGTTAGGACTCTGTTAAATGACTTCCGTTCTCAAATGGGACTAGGCTTTACTTTGTGGTGTTGGGGAGTATTTCTTTCAGTTCTGTCTACAGTATAAACAGAGTGGAAGACTTGGGAAGCGTGGTATACAGTAAAGTGACTACAGACTTTGACAGCACAGGCATGTGAAGGTGTCTGAACTGCACAGAACGCAGCACATTATAAACAAGCAAGAGAGGCACAGTAAGTGACATTCCTGTAGAGGGCTGTGCTTCTCAGGAACCACAGTACAGGCTGGTTAAAGCAGCTCTGAGGATCTTGATCAGGACCCACAGTACAGGCTGGTTAAAGCAGCTCTGAAGAGCTTGATCAGGACCCACAGGGCAGGCTGGTTAAAGCAGCTCTGAGGAGCTTGATCAGGACCCACAGTACAGGCTGGTTAAAGCACCCTCACTTCAACATGTCTGCAGCCTCAATTCAAGAACTTGTAAGGAGTTGCATCAAAGTTTCATCCTTTAGCTGTTCATCAGAGTTTGATTGGTCTACATTGTGATTGAAATGGAAAGGGTTTCTTTCTCTCCCAGTGTTTGTGCTGGATGTGGCTTCAGAGCGTTGCTTGTGAGCTGGAACAGTTTGCATTCCTGAACTGGAGGCTGTGTTGGATTTGAAGAGACTAGTTTAGGACTGGAGCAGAGAGGGCAAGCTGTATCCCTCCCTCCTCCTCCTGTCTGTCTGTCTGTCTGTCTCTGTCTGTCTCACTCACTCACACAGTTCAGGATCCAATACCAGCACTGCCAGGTTTACAATCCTGATGGCGATTCACATGTTAAGGTTAAGTTTATAGTTGAGTTATTCAGGACTTTGTTTTGTAAGGGTCCTGCCTTGACAGGTTTGATAGTTTTTAGATGAGGATGTTGCGATTCACTGTGTAGTTGTTGTGGCAGTTTAAGAATGTTTCTCTGAATTAGCTGAAGGCTTCCCCCACCCCCCCACCCCACAGTAAGTTTACTGGTATGTTATACGCAGGGCCTTCGTTGTGTTCTGCAGTCTGTTTTCTTATTGGGTACGGCTTGTCATTTCAGTAAAACCATTGAGGAACGTTGTAAAGTGCTCTTTTAAACTCAGTTCTTTGATTTTTAAAGATTGACATTTAACACACATCTCCCAGAGAGCGCTTCTTCAAACTTTCATTTCCGTGTGGTTCTGGCAGTCGGGTCAGCTGACTGACAACATATCTCTTTCTGTAAACGCATCCATACTATTAAACACTCAATAGTGATGAAAACTTATTCAGTGAGAAATGTTTTATTTTTTCTCCAATGTCTTTCTGTAAACCCACTTGACAACCCACACGACAGTGTGAATTCTTTGCAGTGTTCTGAAGTGTGTTAAGATTTAACATTGCATAGTCCATGTGGCGAGGTTTCCCATAATAGATGGTAGTGGAAAGGTTTGTGAATCGGTCTGAAGGAAAGTTTGAATCTAGGAGCCTTGATTTTAGTGTGCGTCTCTTACACAGTCTCTGGTGCTCTCTTTTGCTGCTTGATTACACTCTGAGAGTTATGATTATATTTAGGCTGTGATCTTCCAAGTCAACAATGCAGAGTCAGTTGAAATGCATGTCTCGGCAGCCATTGCTGAGTGAGCTCCGACTCCAGGAGAAAATGCGCAATCTGCAGGAAATGCACAAATCCACCTGCTACTGAGCGTGAAGGGACGGGCTCTGGAAGGGGACAGGGAGATTTTTGGAAGGTATCTTTTAACTGTCGTATCTGAGGCTCTTACCATCTAGTAAGAAATGTGTAGCGATGTAAACATGAACAGCACTTTCCAAGTGATCTTGGAACACCTCTTCAGAGTGAGAGCAGTCAGTGTTGTCTTGAGGTTAGCGGTCCTGTGTTCTGGTACGTGTTTGCAGACGGCAGGCTGTCTGTTTTGAAACTTGCCCCTGCCTGTTTTGAAACTTGCCCCTGCCTGAGTGACACCTCTTCAAAGGCCTTGTTGCCAGAGCTCCTCGCTCAGGCTGGTCCTGCTGTGGAGATCGGCTGACCTCTTTCTATTTAAGGGTAGTGTTACTGACTCTCCTGTACCTGCTTGAGATAATCTAGTTACATTTTCAAAAAAATGGTCAATCATGAGTGTATTAATGTACAGATATTTTGTAGTAGCTTTTGTGCTCGCTGGTACATTCATGAATTGTAACTTTATCCAAGCAGTGGAAGCAGTCATGGCAGTAGAAGATCATGAATCTGTCCAGCATTGATGCCCAATACTGCAGTCTGACTGGCTTTAGAAATATTTGTGTGCCTCCTGTCCTGAAACGACCCGTCCTAACTGCAGCAGTACAATAGATGTGTGTCGCTGGCTTGCAGGTGATCAGAAGAGAATGAGCGCTGGGGAAGTGCAGGCTCTATGCCTCAGAGTCCAGCAGCTGTGTTGTATTCTATTTACACTGTGCTCAGACTGGGCCGTTGCTGAGAGCAGTGTCCGGGCAGTGTCCCTTGCTGTCGAGCGGGCAGTGTCCAGGCAGTGTCTTACTGACTTTACTATTGCTTTTATGGATAGAACACCTACATTGTGATCAGTGCAGCCTGTAAGGGCTTGGTTACACAGCGGTTCAGAGTCTGATTTTAAAATCACTTGCTGTATAACATATTTAGATGGACCTCTTCATGAAATTTGGGTTTGATAACATCCTGGTCAGTAACTGCTGTTCCCTGGTTTAGACTCCCATTTCTAACCCTGCCATGTGTGTTTTTTCTCTTTCTTTTGTCTCTCTCCAGCTGGCGCTTATTACCCAGCACAGGGTGTGCAGCAGTACCCCCCGACTGTCCCCTCTCCTACTGTCATGATGAACCCTGCGCAGCAAATACCTCCCAAAAGAGAGCGCAAGCAGGTACTGCAAACAAAGGTCGGGCTGCACTGTTTCTTCTGGGTTTGTACTAACCAGCTCACGCAGGCACACACACACGCCTGACTACCAGGCTGTTTGTGTGAGGCGGGAGGGTTTGGGGGCTCTGTTGTATTAACCAAGGCCTGGTTGTTTACTTTACAAATATGGGATAGACCTCTTCTGTAAAAGAAGCTTGTAGAGATCAATAGACCAATAGATTCCATACTAACTGCATGCTGTAGAGGATACCATATTGAGACATAATGTATTGAGTAATTTTGATCCCACATGTACTGCAGACAGTGACCTGTACACTAGATTGGAAATGTTTGTATGCATGCTGCTGCCTTTCCTGCCTTCCACAGGTGTTTTTGGGTGATTTCATTCGCTTATTTATTTTCACTGGGTCTATCCTGAGCAGGGCCTACACTGCCTAACCATGCTCTCTCACTGCTAGGGTCCTGACAGGACATCTGCAACTCTGATTACAGTGGCTAACCATGCTGTCTGTCTGTGTGTGTGTCTCTCTCTCTCTCTCTCTCTTTCTCTTTTTCTCTTTCTCTCTCTCTCTCTCTCTTTTTCTCTTTTTCTCTCTTTCTCTCTCTCTCTCTCTCTCTCTCTCTCTCTCTCTCTCTCTCTGTGTCTGTCTCTCTCTCTCTCTGTGTCTGTCTCTGTGTCTGCGTGTCTCTCTCTCTGTGTGTCTGTGTCTCTCTCTCTGTGTGTCGCTCTCACTCCTTAACGAACCCTTCAGGTAGGTGGATAAGAGATGTCTGGAATGCATGGTTTGTTATGGCTTGTGAACATGTCCTGTATTGTATATGCTAAACTCAAGCCCTCCTGCTCCTGCATTCTGTAAATCTAGTAACTAATTAGTTCTCAGTATTGTTTTTGCTCTGGAAGAATAAGATGCCTTCCCTTTCACCCATGCGTATTTATTTATTTATTTATTTATACACGAAACCCCTCCACCTCCGTGCCGCAGGGTTTGGTTCTTGGAGGCATTTGCAGAAGTGAACCTTTGTGAAAGAGCTTTGTTTTTAGATCCTCAATCAATTGAGTATTTCTGGAGGGATTTCTTAATTTGTACAATAGCTCAGAGGCCAGACTTCTTCTGTAAATGAGGAGTCCTGGGTGGAGCCTGTCCTTCCATTTTAAAACTGTTCTGCATGTACAGATGGTGGAAGCAGGTCTGCTCTTTCAGAATGACATGGATGCAAGTTACTGACACCTCTGGTGTTGAAATTAATTGGATTTAATCCTTTGTAATGAAGAGCTGAAGAGGCTGAATTCTGACCCTGGAGTCCGAGTTAATGGACGTTGCAGTTTTAGAAAGATACAGAGGAATGCAGGCAGTGCTGGCTCTGAATTGTGTAACAGTTAACTAATACAGTGTAGAGACCAGTCTGTGGTGGAGCTGATGCATGTTATTGGCAGTATGAATCAGTTAATGGCAGGCAGAACTTTTTTTTTTTCTTGTGCTTGGCTGGCTGCCAGAGAGCTGGGGAGTGAAGCAGAGAGAGAGAGAGAGAGAGAGAGAGAGAGAGACGGCCGCTGAAGCTCCACGTGGCTCTGACTCTCTCAGCACTGCTGCCTTTGTACCGGAAGCACAAGCGAGAAGGCAGCGTCTGCACAGCCATCCAGGCAAGGAAACGTTGGAAGGAGGCTTGCACTTCTCATGTGCGACTTGAGTTACTTTTTATTTCATTCTCGGTGTACAGTGAGTCGTGCATAGATTGTTAGTTTAGGGTGCAAGCTTTGAGCTCTGCTGTGGCGCAGTGGAGATTCTTCTCCTTTTAAGGGCCTGTTTCCTCCGTTATCTGTGCTGTAGAGTCCTGCTCACGTTTTGAAAGAGGCGGTTGCTGATGAGGTTGTGAAGAGAGGGACTTGGCTTTTAGTTAAACAGAATGCGAGACAGAACTTTGAGGTTTTATATACTGTGAGTTGCTTCAGTGACAACTATCTGTAAACTTCTGCTCATGGAATGCATGCATGCAAGTTGCGCTGTATAGTTTCATGTTTTTAGAGATCCAATTTGTAATAGCAGTTTTCTCCATGTACTCGTGTAAGGTACAGTGGTCTGCTGTGATACTGGATGGGTGATTTTGGAAGTGAGCGTGTGGTAGTGTAGGAACATGCTTGCTTGCTTGCTTGCTTGCTTGTATTGCATATGCAGGGTAGTCTTGTAAAGCGTCAGTTCAGACCCTTCACAGAGATAGGGCCCAATATATAAAGATGGTGAGTGTAGCTCCCCAGTGTCTGTTGGGAGGAGAGCCTCCTTTGAGTGCAGCTCCCCAGTGTCTGTTGGGAGGAGAGCCTCCTTTGAGTGCAGCTCCCCAGTGTCTGTTTGGAGGAGAGCCTCCTTGTACCTGCTTTTACAGATGGACGGCTGAGGGCAGTTTGCTCCTCTTTCTCTTGAGCTCCACAGTGTAGTCGGATTTCTGCAGCTCTTCTGTTAATCCTCTTACCCCAGTAAGATGGAGTGTCACCTCCTTAACCCAGGTTTGACCCTCTGGGCCTTTTGCCTGTCAAGAATGACAGCTTTATCTCTCCTCTTCCATTACCAGGGATCATTGTGGAACAGCCTCTTGCAGCTTGCGTTGTTGTGTGACGGGTTCAAGCAGCTTCTGTAATTTTTTATAATGCTTGTTTCCTTTCTCCTGCCCATTTGCAGTTTGACTCCTGTAGGAAGCTGACTTTAACACAGGCTCATAGGGTTTTGTTTCCACAACCTTCTCTACTGGTAATGTTAACTCTGGTCCTGCTACAGGTAACACTGGCGTGTTACTAAAGTACTTGACTGTTATTTCAGATCCTATGTAATTACTATTTCAGAGCTCTAGTCAAATGTGTACCCTAAAAGTAAGCCAGTGTCAGATCTCACCAGCATTTCTATATGCTGTAGGTTCTCCTGTATGTACCTCAAATACAGTCTTTCTGTGAAACGAGCCCTGTGTTCCCTACCCTGTGTGTTGCTCTTTTTACTAACACCCCTTTGTAAACCCACAGCTCATATACATACTAAACCTTTCTAATGTCGCTGTACTGCTCTAGGGTATCCTCCCTGGACTCGAGACCCTGTGCGCTCTGTTCTGTTCTGCTCATACACGTGCCATTGAGCCCAGCATGGTGCTGATGATGTGTTGTGTTGCTTTTGTATCCAGATTAGAATACGAGACCCTAACCAAGGGGGTAAAGATATCACGGAGGAGATCATGTCTGGGGGCAGGACGACCTCCACTCCCACCCCTCCACAGGTAAGAACGCACACTGACCCCACGCAACACACACTTGAGCAAGGTTTCCAGTTTGCAGTTGCATAGTCCCATGCGGTGCTGACACACAGCTTCCTAAAGCGGGTGTCCTTGACTAGAAGGAAAGGTCGTGGGTTTCTGTAGTTCTGGTGGAGGAGGACTAATAATGACACGGTTCTGAGCATTGTGCTGCAGATTGACACTTCGCTTGCACACTGGTGGAGCAATCAATTATCAAGTGCCTTTTTGTTTAGTTCTCATTTCTGTACCCCAGTCTACAGGTCCAGCGGAAAGCAGCACAGCGCAAGCAAATGGAGAGAACCCACACCCTGTCACTGTGGTCATCAGGCCAGGTCAGTGTTGAGCCAGAGGGCAAGGAGTGCTTGACTGGAAGAAACAATTGCTGAAGATATAGATAAGCCCCCAGTATGTAGTTAACTCTATTTCCCCTCTTTTAGATGACCGACAGAAGCCTGCTGCTGCTACAGTTAAGCTGACCCGGGAGCCAGACAAGACAGAGACCACACTTACAGCAGCAGGAGCGCTCCCTGCTGACGAGACTGAAACAGACACTAAGCCAGCCCCTTCGGAAAAGGCTCCGGAACCCCAGGGGGTGGCCCCAGCCAACACTACTGCCACCTCCCTGCCAGCGGCCGTCCTCCTCGACACTGTGGACTCTCAGACAGCCCTCACCCCGCCGCTCACGAACGCTGCCCCCCAGGAGCAGGCAGCAGAGGAGGCTGTTGCTGCCCCTGTTCTCCTTCCTGCAGCAGTGGAACAGCCTGCCGCTGTGGAGACGCCTCTACCAGTGGCAGCAGAGATGAGACCAGAGGAGCCTGCACCCGAGAGGGAGGAGGAGGTGGTGCCGCCGGTCGAGCAGGAGGAGGTGGTGGTGCCACCGCTGGTCGAGCAGGAGGTGGTGGTGCCGCTGGTCGAGCAGGAGGTTGTTCTGGCTGTCGTCTCTGTGCCCGTCGAGGGCGACCTGCCTGCAAAGGAGCTTCCGACCGAGACCAACGGCGTGACGCCTGAGCCAGCCACCATTCAGGAGCCCCTGCCCCCCACGCAGCCTCAGCCCCCGCCGGCACAGGTCTCTTGCGAGGCCCCCCTGGAGTCTCCTATCGCCCAGCCGGAGGAGCTCAACATGCCCAACGGGCTGGCAGGCCTTGGCAAACAGGACCCCGAGCCATCCGAAGAGCAGCCTGAATCGGACATCAGCCCCATCGCAGAGCCAGAGGTGGCCAAGGCACAGGAAGCCCCTGTCTCCGTGCCAGCACCCTGCACGGCCCCTGTACCCACCCCCACTACCCAGCCCGCTGTGGAGGAGGAGGAGGAGGAGGAGGAGGAAGAGGCCGGCCCCACACAGAGCGAGCCTCAGCCAACCTCCGCCAGCGCTGCACAGGGTGGAGAGAACGTTATGCAAGGTACTGGCTTTAACAGCTGCCCGTCTCAGACACTCAGTAGCTCTGATAGAACATTTTGGACAAATACCTGCAAAGTGCAGCATGCCAGAAGTGGAAGCAATAATAATAGCAAAATGAAATTCAGAAGCACATTGGATAATTGTAAACACAATATAACCACCTCAATTAATCAACACAAGGCAGTAACATATGCTCACAGAGTCTCCCATGTGTACGATACTTTATTAATAAACTGCTTCCGAACTAATTTCTTGGAGTCGACACTGGCAGGTGTGTAGCTATTGTAGAGAAGAATTCCTTTTCGTAGCTGAATTGCATTGCATCCTCATTGGTGTCAGTCATGCTAGTTAATTGTTTCAGGCTGGATAGCTGTGCTGATTATGCAAGTTTGCATTCCCCCCCCCCCCCCCCTTGAAGATTTTTACATTATTTCAGGAGTCTGTGAAGCTTGCTGATGAGCAAAATAAAACAGGTTAAGCTAACAGAGGTGGAAGAGGTTTCTATGTACGTTGTGTTGCTGTTAGTAACGGCAGGGCTGTGCACATCGAATGAGAGCACAAGTACTCCTCTTACTCAAGTTGAGAACTGGAATGCTAGTCCAGTGATGGGGCCTCTGTGCTGCAGTTAGCGAGGTTAGCTATTGACTTTCTCATCTCCTAAATGTAGGGCTTCATGTTTGTAGCCTGAGCATTCTGACAACGAAATGGGATTTCAATGCATTTGTGAAGCAGGTTATTTTTAAAGTTGCCTCATTGAGCGTGCTTGTTCTACATCCCTGACACGTGTACTCCGACACTGCAGAGTACGTGTTACTGCAGGGTTATGTAGGGCGTGGAGCACAGTGTAACTGAACTGAGTGATTCGCACTATTGAATCAGTCTGTGGGATAGTGCTGTCTCCCACAGCACATGTGATTATGGATTTCGGTTTGAACTACACCCTGTGGATACACTTTGCTGTTCCATCGTTTTTTTTTAATTGAGCATGCCTGTCGTGCAGCGTGTTTCCATGGACAGTGCGTAACAATGCTTGTGTGTGGCTCTACATACTGGGGTTTTAATGGCTAACAATTGGTAAAATTTCCATTTTACAAAGCAGGGACCAGCGCTGCAGCACGTTCCGCTTGCGGTGCCTTGTCATGGGCTCTGTGAATGCTGTAGCAGTGCGAGGCCCGTGTGCTGTAGCCTGGGCTTTGCTGCAAATAGTCTGGCAGTGGCTCACACAGACTGCTTTCTGTTTTCAGCTGCTGCTGTGTCGATACCAAAGAAAAAGAGGAAAATGAAGGATCTCAACAAAAAGGAGATGGTGGGAGACCTATTGGATGCCTTCAAAGAGGTAGGTGCTTTTAAATGATCCAGAGCAGGGATGGAAATAAGACTCCTATTGCAGAGCAGTTTCACCCATTCCAGGTTTTAATATGAGCTTCATTAGCCACAGTGTGTGTAGTTAACAAACTCCAGGTGTGTCTTGTTGAACTTGTAGATAAACCAGGAAAGGATCAAACTGCTGTTCAATGGGAGTCTTCTTTCCATCCCTGCAGAGATCCCAAAAGGTGGAGGAGAGTCGTTTCTGTCTGAGCTCCGCAGTGTGTAGCCAGTTCCCCTCTCCTGCAATATGAGGATAGCTAAACGTGTAGGGACTTGACAATGCTAATCTGAGGAGAGATCTAAATTAGTGTGAGATTTAAATTGGAGCATTGTGAAACCAGTGAATTTCAGATCTGACAATCTGATTTTAAAATTAGTGCTTTAATTCAAAGTGAAGTGCTGTGCAGTGTCTGGAATGGAAAGGTGTGTTATTGAGCACTGGGGATCACTGCTGGTAATGGATGTGTGTGCTGAACCCTGGCCTCCGTGCAGTCACAGGTCTCGGAGCCGGAGCAAGCCCAGCCAGCTGCCCCCATCTCAGCAGAGCCAGAGGCAGCGCGTCCCCCTGCCCCGGAGGAGACAGACGAGACCTGGGAGGAGAAGGAGGACAAGCTGGACACGGAGAACATTGAGCCGGACCAGCTGAAACCTGGAGACCTGAAATACAAGTACAAAGAAGGTATGAGCCCCTCTGAGTAGGCCCTGCTGCAAACCCCTGATTCTGGAGGTGCTGTTGAGAAGCTGTGCTGCAGGTCTTGAGTCTCTTCTTGGCTTCTTTCTCAGAACAATGGAAACCCATCAACCCAGAGGAGAAGAAGCAATACGACCGGGAGTTTCTGCTGGGCTTTCAGTTCATCGTCGCCAGCATGCAGAAACCAGAGGGGCTGCCACACATCAGCGACGTGGTGCTGGACAAGGTAACCAGCAGCTCCCCCTGCAGGGCTGGAGTACTGCTTTATTATTATCGTTGTTGTTGTTATTAGTATTATTAGTAGTATTATTATTAGTATTAGTAGTATTAGTATTATTATTGGTAGTATGGGACTGCCTCGTTCAGGATTCGATGACAGATTGTTTTTACACTTTAAATGGAACATTTCATTAACATTGTTTTTAAATATGTGAAGACTGCATTGTATTTGCACATTATTGGCCACTTCTGTTAAATTATTTAGGTCACATTTATTGTTTTCAGCCAAAACTTTAAGCTCTCAATTATGAAAATAGAAACCCAGTCGTGTCTCCTAATGCCCTCTTACGGGTTCCAGTTTAAGTGACACTAGTTCTGTTCACTATCCTGCAATCAATCAATGTTCTTGCACTGCTCCCTGACTCCCGCAGGCTAACAAGAACCCCCTGCGTGCACTGGACCCCAGCCGGCTCACCAGTATGAACGCCGGACCGGACTTCACTCCCTCCTACGCCAATCTGGGCAGGCAGCCCATGGGAGGCAGGGGCCCGGTAAGTGCACTGAGGGCTGTTCCCCTTCACTGGGTGTAAGAGGATAATGGCACAGCTGTGTATGCTGAGTATCATCCAGGAACTTTCAGCACTGCTGTGTGTGCTGAGAATATCATCCAGGAACTTTCAGCTCTGCTGTGTTTTAGAAATACAAAAAAAAGGCTAATTAATGACAAACGTTTCGACATTGAAAAAGACTTCTAGCTGAAGCGTTTGTCATTGTATGCTGAAAATAATGTACTTGAATATAAATGAACAGAAGGCGTCGATGCGCTGGCAGGTAACGTAGTTCACAGAAGGGAAGGTATGATCAGCAGACCCCAGTCGGCTACCTGATTTTACCTGGGTTAGGTTGTCTGGTGCTAATTGGCGTCTGTGAAACAATCTAAAGTTATAAACCGCTATGACTGGCAGTGTGGAAAGGGATTTCCAAAGGGGCAATATCCATTTTTACCAGCTACGATGGGGATGCTTTGCTCACTGTGCCCCTTCTCTCTGCAGCCCTCTGGAATGGGGCCCCGCCGATCCCAGCAGGGCCAGAGGAAGGAGCCACGGAAGATCATCGCCACCGTGTCGCTCGGCGAGGACGTGCAGCTCAACAAGGCGGAGAAGGCCTGGAAACCCGGTGCCAAGAGGCCACCCAGCAAGGAAGAGGAAGACACCTCCTCTGACAACAGCAAGACACAGGTACGCGGGGGAAGGCTCCTGGCTGCATCTGACTGTGACACTAGTAAGACCTGTGTTTTTGAAGCCTTGTACTAACACTGCTCTGCTCTGTCCATCTCCCTGTCCTAGGAGCTGTTCCGCAGGGTGCGCGGTATCCTGAACAAGCTCACGCCCCAGATGTTCCAGCAGCTGATGAAGCAGGTGACTGAGCTGACCATCGACACAGAGGAGAGGCTCAAGGGGGTCATCGACCTCATCTTCGAGAAGGCCATCTCCGAGCCAAACTTCTCCGTAGCCTACGCCAACATGTGCCGCTGCCTTATGGGGGTATGTCTGTCCAGCCATTCAGCATGCCGTGAAACCAGATCAGAAACATGTTTCGAGTGATTCTAGTAATAGATATTGCAGTATGGAACAGGTTCTGACGAAATGACTTCCACTCACTCGCTGACTGATTTCATTTGAAGTTGATTTTTTGTCCCAGTTTCTGAAGTGTTGCCATATCTCGCCGGGTTCTTCCATCTTTTTATATCGGGTAGAGATGAGGCAACACTCTTAGCAAGACGTTTAGGGATTGTCCACTCTTGCAGTTTAAGGTAGTTGCAGTACTCCAGTGCCCACTAGGTGTCGCTGCTTATTGTTTTCCTCACAGGAGAGTTAGCTGCAGTTCAGTGGAAATTGTGGTATTTTTTATAATAAATAAATGTATTCAATAATTTCATGATGTAGCACTGTACATAAAAAGGAAAACTGTTGTCCAGTTGCAGCTTGAGGATTCAAACGACTGAGCTGAAGTGTTAAGGCTGCGTTTGCTTGAAATGACAGTTTCTAGTTGTGAAGTGCGCGTTTGTTTTTTCTGCCCCACAGCTCAAAGTCTCCACGACCGACAAGCCAGGAGTGACTGTGAATTTCCGCAAGCTGCTGCTGAACCGCTGCCAGAAGGAGTTTGAGAAGGACAAGGACGACGATGAGGTGTTCGAGAAGAAACAGAAGGAGCTGGACGCAGCTGCAGTGGTAAATAGAGAGGAGGGATCAGCAAAAACAGTTATATACAGGGAGAGATCACCAACAACAGTTATACAGAGGGAGAGATCACCAACAACAGTTATACACAGGGAGAGATCACCAACAACAGTTATACACAGGGAGAGATCACCAACAACAGTTATACACAGGGAGAGATCACCAACAACAGTTATACACAGGGAGAGATCACCAACAACAGTTATACACAGGGAGAGATCACCAACAACAGTTATACACAGGGAGAGATCACCAACAACAGTTATACACAGGGAGAGATCACCAACAACAGTTATACACAGGGAGAGATCACCAACAACAGTTATACACAGGGAGAGATCACCAACAAGAGTTATACACAGGGAGAGATCACCAACAAGAGTTATACACAGGGAGAGATCACCAACAAGAGTTATACACAGGGAGAGATCACCAACAAGAGTTATACACAGGGAGGGATCACCAACAAGAGTTATACACAGGGAGGGATCACCAACAACAGTTATACACGGAGAGATCACCAACAACAGTTATACACAGGGAGAGATCACCAACAACAGTTATACACAGGGAGAGATCACCAACAACAGTTATACACAGGGAGAGATCACCAACAACAGTTATACACAGGGAGAGATCACCAACAAGTTGTATACAGGGAGAGAGCCAGACAACACAGACGAAAGTCCAGGGATCAGCTTCACTTGTGCAGAAAGGGCCAGCTGGAAATGTGTGCAACAACTACCTGCCTGAGTGAAGCCATGAAAGAGTAAACTGATTATACATTATTGTATGACACATCTCCCAGATCCACTCTTCACTTTATTAACCCTTTGCAGTCCATTTATTAAATGCACGTCAGGCACGCCAGGTCTATTTTCACACGCGCAGTTAATTTTAGACGCGCTGTTTAAAAGTATTTTTTTTTCACAGTCAAACGGGTTTAAAAGGCCCTGCATAACAACAAAGCACTCACTAGGCATCTCCAGCCCCGCCCCACCCTTTCGTTCGCTATAGCTTTCACCTATGTAGGAAATAAATAATAGTCGTACATACCGATCAGTCATCTCCTGATCACTAGTTTTATTACCAAACTCCTCAATAACGCAGTCCAAGTCATTATTTTATTACTATAACATCTCATAAAAGCTCTGCAAATGTCTGTGTTCTCTTGTTTCCTTATGACCGCCCCGTTATCTGATACCAGGGCCATGTATGACTATTCATGAGATTCGCCTTTTTTTTTTTTTTTTTCGACTTGTCTCGGCGCCTTTCGCTCCCACTCGGCCATTGAATGGTTTTCCCGGCTTTTTCCGGAGAAAAAACGACTAAAACCCGTTTTTTGCGTTTCTATAATGATGTCGGACAGGGTCCAACAATGGACCTGATAGGAATAATTGCAATGTCGGACCAGGTCCGACAATGGACCGCAAAGGGTTAATGCACACTGCTGTCCTATTCGTGTTGCTGTTCCAAAGCAAATCTAGTTTCCGTAGTCTTAGCAGCACAGCAGTTTTTCATGCTGCAGTTGTTTCCAGAGAAGGTAGCGCAGCAGGAATGACTCCTCCTTTTCTTGTAGGTCTCCTTGGTTCTCTCTAAACTGGGAACAGAGTAGTGATCAATCTGTTTTCACTTGTATTGACTGGCCAATCATCTTCAGAGCCTCATTAGTCAAATAACACTTTTTAAACCGCAAGCATTGGTCAGTGATTAGACCCCCAGAATGAAACACGCTTCCCTTTTAGCGATGCTTGAAACTCCTACTAGCTCTGGTGTTCCACGGCTACCTTCAGTTAAGTATATTTAAATAAGTTCTTCTCTAGTGGCCTGAAATTACTGGCACCTAGTCAGAACCGGATGTAGGGATAGTGAGTGTGAAGCACTGTATCAGTACATGTGAGTCTGTACAATGCCCCCTCCCCTTCTGTTGCTCGAGTGCCTACGTGGCTCTCATCTCCCCTCCTGTTGCTGTGCAGTACCTGTGTGGCTCATCGCCCCTCCTGTTGCTGTGCAGTACCTGTGTGGCTCATCGCCCCTCCTGTTGCTGTGCAGTACCTGTGTGGCTCATCGCCCCTCCTGTTGCTGTGCAGTACCTGTGTGGCTCATCGCCCCTCCTGTTGCTGTGCAGTACCTGTGTGGCTCATCGCCCCTCCTGTTGCTGTGCAGTACCTGTGTGGCTCATCGCTCCTCCTGTTGCTGTGCAGTACCTGTGTGGCTCATCGCTCCTCCTGTTGCTGTGCAGTACCTGTGTGGCTCATCGCTCCTCCTGTTGCTGTGCAGTACCTGTGTGGCTCATCGCTCCTCCTGTTGCTGTGCAGTACCTGTCTGGCTCTCACCTCCCCTCCTGTTGCTGTGCAGTACCTGTGTGGCTCATCGCCCCTCCTGTTGCTGTGCAGTACCTGTGTGGCTCATCGCCCCTCCTGTTGCTGTGCAGTACCTGTGTGGCTCATCGCCCCTCCTGTTGCTGTGCAGTACCTGTGTGGCTCATCGCTCCTCCTGTTGCTGTGCAGTACCTGTCTGGCTCTCACCTCCCCTCCTGTTGTTGTGCAGTACCTGTGTGGCTCATCGCTCCTCCTGTTGCTGTGCAGTACCTGTGTGGCTCATCGCTCCTCCTGTTGCTGTGCAGTACCTGTGTGGCTCATCGCTCCTCCTGTTGCTGTGCAGTACCTGTGTGGCTCTCACCTCCCCTCCTGTTGCTGTGCAGTACCTGTGTGGCTCATCGCCCCTCCTGTTGCTGTGCAGTACCTGTGTGGCTCATCGCCCCTCCTGTTGCTGTGCAGTACCTGTGTGGCTCATCGCCCCTCCTGTTGCTCTGGCGTGCCTGCGTGGCTCTCGCCTCCCCTCCTGTTGCTCTGGCGTGCCTGCGTGGCTCTCGCCTCCCCTCCTGTTGCTCTGGAGTGCCTGCGTGGCTCTCATCTCTGCTGCCTTGTCCCCTCCCTTCCAGGATGATGAAAAGCAGCGGCTCCGTGAGGAGCTGGAGGAGGCAAAGGACACAGCGCGTCGGCGCTCCCTGGGAAACATCAAGTTCATCGGGGAGCTGTTCAAGCTCAAGATGCTGACGGAGCCCATCATGCACGACTGCATCGTCAAGCTGCTCAAGAACCATGATGAGGAGTCCCTGGAGTGCTTGTGCCGGCTGCTGTCCACCATCGGCAAAGACCTGGACTTTGAGAAGGCCAAGGTAGGAGAGGAAGCGGGCTGCTGGGAGAGTGGGTGGGGGAATTGAAGGACCCCGATTTGTAACCAAAATCTTGATTACCTTCCCTATAGCTAGCTAGTTTCACAGACCCTGATTAGCACTAGTATTGGACTACCTTTAGTTAACCCAAACTGTTTACTTTTAAGTACAGAAACCAGGACCAGAGGACAGAGTTGGAAATTAAGTGTGATTGTCTTGGGACAGAGGGAAGGAGATACTACTTTGTACAAAGTGTATGGAATGGGCTACCTAGTCATGTTGAGGCAGACACACTTGGATCCTTCAAACTGTCGAGTTGCGTCTTACTAGGAACCGGGTGGGCTTAGATGGGCTGAATGGCCTCCCCTTGATGGTACCTTTTTGTATGTTATTAGGTACATAATGTTACCTTATATAAGGTAGATCCACGATCAGTGCTAATTGGGGTCTGTGTAACCAGACTTGAACCAGCCTGTAGGAAACGGTATCAGCGTGTGGGAGGCGGGGGGGGGGTCACGAGCGGTTTGTTTAGTGAACTGGGTTGATATTGAGCCCTCTCGTGACGTGTCTCATCTCTCAGCCCCGAATGGACCAGTATTTCAACCAGATGGAGAAGATCATCAAGGAGAAGAAAACTTCTTCCAGAATCCGCTTCATGTTGCAGGATGTCATAGACCTGAGGAGGGTAAGCCTTCATTCGTCTGTGAAATCTCCAGGTAGCTCCAGAAGTGCTACTGCTTGAAATGTGTGCTCCTCTTTGTTACTCTGTGGTCAGAGGTTACCTGTCTCTAATGCTGGCTGCATTCCTATCACATGTCTTTGTTCCTGTAGTTTCACAGCCAGATAAATCCCATAGCAGCGTACAGGCCTGGCTTGTGTGCCGCTCGTCCGTGCTGAGAGACTACTGCGGCTTTCCAATGCAGAGTATTAATTTTAATTAACAATATACACATAATACTAAAGCAGCCCTGCATCCTGTGAGGTTTTCCTGGTTTTAGTCAGAATTCTAGCGTTGATATTCTGAACAAGCTGCAAGCAGGATACCACATGTTTTGGGACACCAGAAAAAAAGTGAATTGCAATAATTCTAGATGAAGCAAAGGCATGCATTAGTCTCTTGGCATTAGGTACAGACATAATTGGTCTGAGTTTGGCTATATTTCTCAAATGGTAAAAAGATACTTTAGCAACTTCCCCAATATGAGTCTCAAATGATAGATCAGGATCAAAGATGACCCCCAAGTTTCACTTCTTGGTTTAGTTTTCCCTGCCCTTGCTGGTACAGGGTCACTGCAGTAGCGGAGTGCAGCCTACAGAGAGAAGCTACAGAAAGGCGAGCGGAGCCCTGCGCTTGACCTGTTCCTTCACCGGCTCGCTTCTTTAAGTCTTGTCCCTCGGGATTAACATGAAGCCTGCTCTCACCTCACAGAACACCTGGGTCCCCAGGAGAGGCGAACAGGGCCCCAAGACCCTCGACCAGATCCACAAGGAGGCAGAGTTGGAGGAGCATCGCGAGCAGATCAAGGTCCAGCAGCAGCTCCTGTCCAAGAAGGACAACAGGAGAGGAGGAGGAGGCGGGCAGGGCGGAGCGCACCCCTCAGGTCAGCCTTCTTTTCTCTACCTGTCTGACCCCAGAACTGTCACCAGATACCTTGCAAAATCAGGAGTGGGTTCTATTTCTTTTCTTCAATGTAAACCTGAAGAATAAACTGGTTAAGTATAATTGGGAATGTTTGCAGGGATGGGAATAAGACTCCTATTGCATAGCATTTTTCCATTCCTTTACAAGGAGTTTAAAAAGACTTGCCTGAGCTTATTGCTGATCAAGCTTGTATTGAAACCTGGAATGGGTGAAACTGCTCTGCAATAGGAGTCTTATTTCCTGCTTTGTAACAGACCCGACAACTGATGAGACTACATGTTATGTACAGTTGAGCTTTGCATGGAATAAGTGTTACAGATTAATGTGACTTGACTGTAGAATTGTGTCCCGCAGCGGGTCGACCCAGCCAGCCCCAAGATGAAGGCTGGAACACCGTGCCCATCAGCACCAAGAACAGACCCATCGACACTAGCCGACTCAGCAAGATCACCAAGGTACGCTCAGTGTCTTTGCCTCAGCTGGCGTGTGTGGGGTGGTGCAGTGCAGTGTCTTTGCCTCAGCTGGCGTGTGTGGGGTGGTGCAGTGCAGTGTCTTTGCCTCAGCTGGCGTGTGTGGGGTGCTGCAGTGCAGTGTCTTTGCCTCAGCTGGCGTGTGTGGGGTGCTGCAGTGCAGTGTCTTTGCCTCAGCTGTACTCTTCAAGCAGGGGTGTTTATACTCCCTGATCCTAACTGTTTTGCTTTTGAATCTGCAGCCCGGAGCCCTGGACTTCAATAACCAACTGCTGGCACCAGGGGGCAGACTGATGAGCTGGGGGAAAGGCAGCAGTGGAGGATCCAATGCCAAACCTAATGAACAGGGTGAGTGTGCAGACACATGCTTCTCCTTCAGCAGCCTGTTCAGTATGCCAGGCTGGAGCCCGTCCCCTCACCAGTATCACAGCATGTTGCTTAATTGGAGGCTGAAGCTCACTTTGCAGCATTCAGGTTGGCTAGTCTACAGTTTCTGGGACTGATGTCAGTCTACTTTGCTTGGTGTTCACAGATAGACTAGTTTCAGCTAGAAGGACCTGCACTGTAATGACTGAACCGTTAGACAGACGCTGATGTTTGAGTTGGTGATTCTAGCTGAGGTTTTGATTCAAGCCGGTTCAGAGCAGACCCTCTTAAGCAAAGGATTTCCCACTGCCCATTTATCACCGAACAGAGCCAGGTGACCGTGAACTGCACGATGTTCTTTCCCTAGAATATGTTGCATTATCCAAGCCCCCCTCTTCCACCTAGGAGAGTAACCTGAATTGCAAATCCACTGTAATGACAGCCTCTTCGCCATTGCTCCCCACTGAACAGGAATGCTTTGTTTCCACACAGCTCCAGAGTCTGGCAGAACTGCAACAAGCACTTTGAACAGGTTCTCCGCCCTGCAACAGGCCTCTTCCTCCTCCTCCTCCTCCTCCTTCACCTCCACGGCCGCAGACAGTGACGCCAGGAGAGTGGTTCAGAGGTGAGTCCAAAGCCAAGCAGCCCTCTGAAGGAGCCTCCTGCCAGCCAGTCCCGTCTGACGTGACACCTCTCTCTCTCTCTCTCTCTCTCTCTCTCTCTCTCTCTCTCTCTCTCTCTCTCTCTCTCTCTCTCTCTCTCTCTCCTCCCCCCCAGGACCAGCTCGAGCCGAGAGCGCAGCGACAAAGGCGAGCGCTACGAGAGAGACCGATTTGAGAGGCAGCAGGACCGAGCAGACAAGAACCGCCCGTCCATCACCAAGAGGAGCTATAGCAAGGAGACGGACGACCGCAGCCGGGAGAGAGAGCTCCGCGGCCCCCAGGACCCCGTCCGCAGGGTGGCCAGCATGACGGAGGACAGGGAGCGCAGGGGGAGCAGGGAGAGGGAGCACAGCAAGGAGACGGGTCAGTGCCATCACAGGGACACCTCGCTCACAAAGCATTCCCCGACGTGCCCACATGCTGTACACCGTTTGTTTAAGGGACATTCACATTGCCTTGTGAATGTCCCATAATCTCTCCCAATGGTATCCATCACATTCCTGCTTCCTCTCCACACTCATTTATACTCTTCAACACTTTCATAGCCCTCTTCAGTAACCCTTCCCCTATGGAAGTGTTTTATCAGCTTGTATTTCATGTGTGTTTTTTCTGTTGGTTTATTTCAGTTAAACAAGAGCCAGCCGCTGCCCTGGCACCCACTCCCGCTAAGCCGGCCCTCACTGAGGATGAATTTGACAAGAAATCTAAAGCCATTATCGAGGAGTACCTGCACATCAACGATATGAAGGTAAGCCACCTGGGGCTCTCGCCAATCACGTTTGTGTTCTCTTACTAAATGCATGCTTGCCACTTGGGTTAGAAACGTACACCGTTTCACATGGAGCTGACTCTCTCTCCCCCTGGTCTGACAGGAAGCCCTGCAGTGTGTCCAGGAGATGAACTCTGTGTCTCTGCTCTTTGTGTTCGTGCGGAACGGGATTGAGTCGACGCTGGAGAGGAGTATGATAGCCAGGGAACACATGGGCCTGCTGCTCCACCAGCTGGTCAAGGCTGGCACCCTGTCCACGGAGCAGTATTACAAGGGGTAAGCAGCTCCCTGTCCACGGAGCAGTATTACAAGGGGTAAGCAGCTCCCTGTCCGCGGAGCAGTATTACAAAGGGTCAGCAGCTCCCTGTCCACGGAGCAGTATTACAAGGGGTAAGGTGTGACTGCACCGGACTTTGACACTCCAGACAGGAGCCATCCCATGAAACCGTGGGATAAGGTCACTATTAATACATTGTGTGTATTGCAGTAGAGCCATTAACAATTTTGGACTTGCTATTACTCTGATATCCAAGACTGATTGGTGTAAAATTGTGTAACAGATTTGAAAGCAGTGTGTTTTTGCAGCAATTTCTTATTTTTCTGCAGTGTTTAGAGCTCTTTTGTAAGCAGGGTGTTTGAACGGTGAACTCATGCCTGTCTCCTGCAGTCTGCTGGAGATCCTGGAGATTGCAGAGGACATGGAGATCGATATTCCGCACATCTGGCTGTACCTGGCAGAGCTCATCGCCCCCATGCTGCACGAGGGGGGCATCCCAATGGAGGAGCTGTTCAAGTGAGTGACACTCGGCACATCACACTGTATACAGCTCTAGAAAAAGGAGCTCCCATACCGGCAGGACACGCTCCAGTCTCAAGTTAATCAGAGCTGAGGGAGTTCATAAGGATACAGTTTGTTCATGCAGTATGATTGTTATTAAAACAGCTGATCAAAAGGCAGGTCCAGTTTTATGTGCACACAACCCTTCCTGTAATTGGAGTCCCAAGCGTTTACATTGCAAAACTGCTTTTGTGTTTCTTGCACAAGAGGAGGCTGTACAAACTGCAAGTTTACTGCAAACCGTGTTCACTCCATCTCTTAATTCAACTTGAAGGTCTCCTCTTCCAATTCGGTTCACTTTTTAAAATGATTTAAAAGTACCCTTTTTAAAACCTTTTCACACTATTAATGTTCTTCTGTTGGTTCCTCTCTCACTGCAGTTACACTTACACATTTCCTTCCACCCCTCTCCTTGCAGGGAAGTGTCCAAGCCTCTAGTACCACTGGGGAAAGCTGGCCTCTTGTTAGTAGAAATCTTGTCCATACTGTGCAAAGGAATGGTGAGTACAGTCCAGTCTTCAATTGTATTCCTTCTGATCTAGACTAGTGCATGACTGAAGGATTGTGGTGTTAAGGGGATATGGTACCTTTTCTAATGGAGTTTTATGCAGACTTCATGCAGTATGTTTATGGGCCAGGTAGTAGTTTGAAACGTTTTGTCAATCTTGCACTGTAGTCTGTGACTTGTGCCTGGCCTGAATTGGGGATGGACGGGGCAATGGGATTTAGAGCAGCACGACAGTCCTAAGAATGATGATGAATTGACACACAACAGAAATCCAGCCAGGAGACTTCCTCCCCTCTCCCTGTGCCCATTGCTAGTGTGCAACGAGTCAATAGCATTCTACGTTGTAGGGTCAGGACTGACAGTGTAGTATCCCTGTATGTGTCCCTGTAGCCGTGCACGTTGTAGGGTCAGAACTGACAGTGCCTGTATCTGTGTCCCTCCCTGTGTAATGTGCTGGTCTGTGTTCTCTTCCAGAGCCACAAGAAAGCAGGAGCCCTGTGGAGGGAGGCGGGGCTGAGCTGGAAGGACTTCCTCCCCGAGGATGAGGACGTCAACAAGTTTGTCACGGAGAAGGTGAGGAAGAGCGGGGGGCTGGGCAGTGAGCTAAACGAAGGCTGCTACCTAAGTGTCCCTTCAAAGATGACGGCACATCTGTATTGCCTGCATGGTCTGTTTACCAAGATTTTCTTCTCTGTTGCTACAGAAAGTAGAATTTACCTTGGGAGATGATTCTGAAAAAACTAGCAAAAAGGAGCTGTCTTCAGAAGAGCTGTGCAGGCAACTGGACAAGCTACTGAAGGAGAAGGCAGACAACCAAAGAATCTACGACTGGGTGGAGGTGAGCGGATCCACTTCAGCATCCTCTCCTCTGCTTGTGTGAGGAGGGGTGTTAGCACACATACAGCTGAACTGGAAACAATCACGCCAAGTCAGTTACAAAACTGCTGTTCGGTTTGCCTTGGTTTAGTATTACGACTGTTTCATTCTCTTGTATTTTGCAAGTGGCTGCAGTATTGGTAGCTTGTGGAAGACTTCATTTCTTCACTGTCCTCAGCTGTGTGATGATGCTTCATCCTGCTCTTGACAGATACAGTATTAAACTCTTAATCTTCTCTTTCAACAGGCCAACCTGGATGAGCAGCAGGTCGCCTCCAACACTGTAATTCGGGCAGTAATGACTTCAATCTGCCAGTCTGCAATTATCTGTGAGTATCCATAAAATATTGCCCCTCAAAATAAATACCTGTTGAAGTTTTTGAAAAAAGTGACCCTTTTGTATCTCTTAACCGGTCCCAGGGTTTGATTGCACCTCGTTTGAGTCTGGGCTCCGATCCATCGGTGTGACCGGGTTTGTTTGTTTGTTTTATTTCCCTGCTCAGTTGAGAACCCTTGCCGCCTGGACAACAAGCTGATCGTGTCAAGATCGAAAGTCCTGCAGAAGTACCTCACAGATGAACAGAAAGAGTTGCAAGCACTCTACGCGTTGCAGGCCTTGCTGGTCAAATTAGAACAGCCACCAAGTGAGTGTTCTGTGTGCAGGGGGGGTGATGGGGTCATTGGCTCCGTTTGTGTGTGTGGGGGGGGGGGGGGTGGTGATGAGGTCGTTGGCTCAGTGTGTGTGTGTGTGTTCGGGATGTCGGGTCCCGTTCCCAGCCCTGCACAGTGTTCGGGATGTCGGGTCCCGTTCCCAGCCCTGCACAGTGTTCGGGATGTCGGGTCCCGTTCCCAGCCCTGCACAGTGTTCGGGATGTCGGGTCCCGGTCCCAGCCCTGCACAGTGTTCGGGATGTCGGGTCCCGGTCCCAGCCCTGCACAGTGTTCGGGATGTCGGGTCCCGGTCCCAGCCCTGCACAGTGTTTGGGATGTCGGGTCCCGTTCCCAGCCCTGCACAGTGTTCGGGATGTCGGGTCCCGTTCCCAGCCCTGCACAGTGTTCGGGATGTCGGGGCCCGTTCCCAGCCCTGCACAGTGTTCGGGATGTCGGGGCCCGTTCCCAGCCCTGCACAGTGTTCGGGATGTCGGGTCCCGTTCCCAGCCCTGCACAGTGTTCGGGATGTCGGGTCCCGTTCCCAGCCCTGCACAGTGTTCGGGATGTCAGTTCACACTCTCCTATTTGTACACAGACTTGCTGAGGATGTTCTTCGACGCGCTGTACGACGAGGACGTCATCAAAGAGGAGGCCTTTTACAAGTGGGAGTTGAGCAAGGACCCTGCTGAGCTGCAAGGCAAGGGCGTGGCCCTGAAATCCGTCACCGCCTTCTTCACCTGGCTGCGGGAGGCCGAGGACGAGTCGGACAATTAGACTGTTTCTATACATGGCTTGCATTAGATACTGATGAAGCGATCCTTCCACAGGAGGATGGGAGTTGGAACGCTTTGAGAGTGCGATCGTTGAATTTTTTTTTTCTGGCGAAATATCTTTAACAAAAATAAAATGTAATAAAAACTGTGGGAGTGCAATTCCTCAGTATTCGAAGTTTTATCTTTTTCTGTTTTAACCCTCTGCAGTTCATGTCTGATCAAATTCACAAGAGAAACAAGTTCCTTTAAAGGCTGCTGTTTCAAATACACATTTAAAGTGGCGCACTAATAAAAATGAAAAGGTAGGTTTGTTTTTTTTTTTTTTTTTTTAGGTGTAGGATGATTTGGGAGTGCTTTTTTTTTTTTTTTTTTTTTTTTTTTTTTTACATAAAGAAAATAAAACACAAAGGGGGGCAGTCGAACCCTAGCCATTTGAAAACTGAAATGAAAGTTCCCCTGTGAGGGTTTGGGGTGGGGGCTGGATCTCTCACTGCAGCCCGCGCCTCACTCCTCCCCTGCTGCCTCTATTCTTTTTTTCTCTCCTACACTTAAAGGGGTCTGAAAGCCTTCAACAAGCCTGTAGCAGATTTTAAAAATCATTCTTAAACTTGAAAAGAATCTATAGAAATCATCTTTAAAACAAAACCGTACGAACCCTAGACCATTTCTATTACTGCTAGTAGAAAGATATTTTCGGACAGTCCTGTAAATATAGAAGTTCATTCTTTTTAGTTTTTTTTTTTTTTTTTGGTTTTCAGAACTAATGGAATGCCATGTCATTTATTAATCTTTTCTGAGCTGCGTTTTTGTTTTCCCGACTAACTCGTCGGATTCTCCTGTATTTATAGAGTTTTCCTAAGTTACCAGAAGGTGCTTGTAATTATCCACCTGAATTCATTGATTACAGTTTAAATAAAATTTGTAAATACTTTTTTGCTTTCTTTATTAAGTATTTAATTAAAAGATTAATGCCTCTTTTCACGTCAAACTGGAAAAGACAAAATAAAGAAAATTGCAAATAAAGACTATCAACTTACTGCCGTGCCTCCTTCTGTCATGGATGTGTTTCTTTGGGGAGGTGTTGGGTTGAGGAGATGTTGAAGTGTGTTGTGCAGTCAAATTTAAAGCTGATAAAAACCTTACTCTTGTTATCATGTAACTAATGGCAACCACCTTCTAGATTTGTGCCAGCAAGCCATTGAACAAGGGCTGGGGTTGAATGTTGGGGTGGGGGGTTTGCTACCTCAGCTCTGCTGTGCAGGTAGTGATTTGCAGCAGAACACACTGCAGCTGTGGAATGAGCCCCATTCAGAAGGGCTTCGTTTGGGCTCGTGATTATCTGGAGACGCGATCTGATTGTGCAGCTCATTGCGTTCCTGCACCCTGGCTGAGCTGGAGGTGGTCTCTGGACTCGCACTACGATGGAAAACCTGGTCCGCTTCATTGGTGATGATGAGTGAAAGCAGGGCCAGGTGCAGAGTGGTGTGTGTACTCGTTCAGAGTTGTACTAATTTTATGTAAAGTAGGTACAAACAAAACGAGCCTCTTATTTAATTAGATTAGGTTTACAATTCACGAGCTCCAGATTATCATCTCGCGGTGGCGGTGTTACAACAAACTGATGTCCACCTAGTGGTGCAAATGTGCAAAAGTCATTTCTTTTACTGTACTTTCATTGCCAAGGAGTTTCCATTTCGGAGTACAGAATCTAGGGACTTGCTGGGCGTAGTATTATGAACTGTAGTTTCAGTGTACTCGCCACTAGGTGGAGACAAAGATCTGCTCTTAGCAACGCAAGCACATGTCGCAGCGTGCAATTGACATGCAAGCTGGTAAACTAGGTTTGTACATGGAAACGAAGTAAACCTGTAGTCTTTCTTAATCGCACATACAGCCTTAAACCGGTCCGAATGCTTCATGGTTAGATTGCTGAGAGAAATGTGATACTTTGTAGCAACTGTAAATCGCCCGTATTTGGTAACGACTCGGCTGTGAGTGCTTGCTATTAGGGGTCTGTGAAACCAGCCGTAATTTATTTTGTATGAATGGGTTGTGTATTTGGTTTTCCGTGCATGTCTAGCCACAGCACAGTCTGAGTATAAATACAGGAGGGGTAATCTAACTGATACAGAACAGCATTCACGGATTCCTTTAAAAACAGTTTAACTTCAGTATCGCTTGGGTAACGCCTCTCTCATTGCCATGTTCATAAATAAGAATGTATTTGTTTATTGTAATCTACTGCAAAAACTCATTTTTTATTTATTTATTTATTTCTTAGCAGACGCCCTTATCCAGGGCGATTTACAGTCGTAAACAAAAATACATTTCAAGAATCACAGTACAAGTATTAATACAATCAAGAGCAAGATAAAATACAATGACTTCGGGTCTAGCAAGTACAAGTATATGACAAAATACAATTCAATAACGGAGCAGATAACAGTGTCAGTGATAGTTACATCAGGATATAATTAAATACAAAAATACTACAGATTACAGTACTCTAAAGTACAGGATTAAATGCAGTAAAATAGGGGGCAAATAAGAACACGTAAAGCGCATTTAAGGAAGAGTGATAGTGTCCAGAGGGAAAAGAGGAGTTCTACAGGTACAAGTACACTTATTTTCTCTGTACAGTTTCAGAATTGCAAGGCCCAAAAAAGAAGGGTCCAGTCCCACAGAAACAGGTCTAACAGTTTGCTTTAATGTAACACCCTACTCACAGGACCTGACACAGAGCCTGCTTGTTCTGTAAACAGCAGGCAGCGTGTTTTATTATTTTAGATTTCTCCAGTGTGTTTTTTTTTTTCTCTAATTGGATAGCTTCACGTGTTTAACTGTTCTCATTAAACCCATCATTCTTTCCAATAAATCAAAAGGTGTTTAGAGTTCGGTCTTTGTGGTGTGCTCTCTGGTGTGCAGGAGCCGCTGCTGCCCCAGGTAATCTCGCTCTGACACACAGGAAGTGGTGGTTTCATTGTCAGTGTGGGAATGTCCTGTGTGACTGTTAGGTACGGTCCAGGTTAATGCTGAATGTGTGTAAATGCTGCGCTCTGACGTGTTGATGGACGTGTTGCAGAACAAATGAACAGGGGGCTTGTCTTCTAGTGGTGGTACTGTGATGCTCTTGAACAAGAGACAAAATACACGAGAGCGCTGAGCTGCATTCCTTATCAACTTACTAATGGCTTCGTCAACCGTAGCTAAATTGACGCCTGTGTGTTTTCCAGACAGTGATGTTAATGGAGACTCTTTCTATTATGTGGGTGTAATAATGAATCTGGGCCGAGTAGAACGGTATGTGTTGGGGGTCCCCCTGGATCTTCATAGCATTCCTGTTGGAGAGCTTTAGTTTCTAGAGAATGCAGAGGACTCGCCCTTCGCAGAGCGCTGAGTCTGCGGCACAACACCAACGTGGTCAGGAACATCGTCTTCTTCCTGGGAGACGGTGAGTGTACTCGCCCTGGCCGCCTCCAGCAGGACCAGAGCCAACTTCACCCAGGTCGTTCATTATAACTGCTAGTCAGTGGAGCAGCACGTGAGAATGTACTGAAGGGGCTCCCCCTTCATCCAGAGAGATGAAAGGGAGACGATGCTCATGAAATGATAATATTGTAATGACTTGGATCTCTCTATCTGCCTTTGCATTCAGCAGCAGTGTGTGTTGCACATACTTGACAAGGATTACACTCTTATTAATTCATTCATGCTCAGAAATACAAAGTAACTGCCTCGAGAAACCTGAGCTGTAAATCTTAAACCCTAATGCCCTCCACTCTGCATTGTAGTGTAATACTAATCAGAGTTATATTTACACGGAAAGACGATTTAAAAAACAACCTCTAGCCCTTTGCTCGTGTACTACAGCATGATAGCACCTGTGGGTATGTGACAGGGAAGGATGAGTGCTCCAAAGCACCTTGGAGACAATAGTATAATATCAGTAAATGGTAAGAATAATTTTGAATTAGGATTTTTTGAGTTTTGGGGAAAAAAAGGTGAATTAAATAATTGTAGACATCTATTTCTTGTAATTTTTCTATTTATTTTTTTATTTTTATTTTTTTTTACAAGAAATGGATTTATCCTAAAATTCTTTGTTTTCAAGAAATTATACATTTCCATTGGGGTATGTAAACTTTTGACTACTGACTACAACATAACATTAATCTCAATGCACTTACCATCACAATGATTATCTGCAGATCCACCCTGATATTAATTTTCTCTCTAATGACTGCTTTGCTGTTTACCTCATTAATACGTCTCCTGATTAATTCACTTCCAAACAGCGAAGGTTTCATCAATTTCAAATTAAATACTAATCCCTCATCCTCTGTACTAGCATCCCAGTGGATGAAATGTGGGACCTCTGGAATACTATTCAAACTGCAGCGTGCCGTGTCTTTAATATGTGGGCTGTGTTCTCTTGTGCGACCGTGAGAATGAGAACAGAGACACAGTAATACAAGTGTAGGGTAACATTAATGCTGCTGTGATAACTTGGGTCTTTATCTTGTGTCGCCGGCAGGAAAATCCCCAGTGTGTGGGAAGGATTTCTTGCCGTATACAACCCTTCTTTATGGAAACGACCCTGGGTACAAGATCGTCAACAACGCCAGGCCTGATATCCGCAAAGTTGATACAGGTAATGTCGGGTTGCGCCGCTTATTAGGAGTGGCTTAATGAACACAGATTACTGGACATGCACCACAAAATAAAATAGATCCCGTGAGTGCAACTGAGCCCCCTGTGGTGCGCACACCATGCTTCTCTTTGTAGTTTGAATGGGTGCGGACGGATTTACCAGAGAATGCGGCGCCCCTTGGCTAAAGCCAGCTGTTTGTTGTCAGAGATCCTATTTGCGTAAACGGTGATTTCTATATACCGGCGGGCTGGCGTGCCCAGTAAGAGGCTGCTAAATGAGTTCCCATTCCCAACTCCTGGTCACCAGCACGGATAAGCGTTTCCAGTGCGTTACGTCCAGTCATCGGTGCTCGTGGACAAGGAGACCCACGGAGGGAAGGACGTGGCAGCCAATGCAGTGGTTGGTTGCGGAGCTCACTGGAGACAACATCAACCGTGTGTGTCATTTATTTAACCTGTTTCCTTGTGGTAATAAAACTGCAACCCGCCCCACGTATTTTATTTTTATTATTATTATTATTATTATTATTATTATTATTATTATTATTATTATTATTATTATTATTATTATTATTATTATTAATTATTTAAACTAATACACATTGACACAAATATAATACAACCAATTATTCGACGTGTTGGTAGAAATAAGCGGCACTAATTATACGGTGTTGTTTTAGAGGAACGCTGTAACCCGTATGAAGACAACACCTTGCCCAAGAGCCAAACGCTTTTAATTGATTTCAGATGAGAATGTTGACAGTGACGCTTGACTCCTCTCTCTAATCCTCCCTCCATTTGATCATGTATTCATACAATCCGCGTATCGAATTGAGTATCGGGGGCGGTGCGCAGAGGAGAGCTGTGTGTGCATGATGCGCATGTTTAAATACCTTCCCTTGTCTATTTTTCCAAGTGGATTGTGGAGGTTGCCCCAGTCTTTTAAATAATAATGACTTCACTAGAAAGGGGCAACATGTTTCTTTACTTTAAGAATTTAAATAGTCGAAAGCTAATAAAATGATCCCGTTCTATTGAGAATGCAACAGCCCTAATAGTATGGATATTAAATATGCAATTTAACTGGAACTGACTTTCTAGAATTTGGGCCACTTCTGGACCTTGAACAGAAAGATTGATCTAGAACGCCCTGCATGAACTTTCCTTCCTCGCTCTTTCGTGGGAAGGAGTGGGGCGCGTTTTAATGATATCAGTTAGAACACGCTATTACTTTCTGACATTTGTTATAATACTGTTAATACCATCAATAAACAAGCAGGCAGCGATCCCGTCTGCCACTGGGGGTCCTGTGTGAGAGTGAGCAGGTGACTGACGAGTAGAGAAGAGAAGAGGTGGGATGGAGAGCGGTATATCTCTCAATAAGCGCAACGGCAAACTTGTATTCACGCTAGTCGCCGCACGGAAAAGGACTGCGAGTATGCAACTGGAGTGAAATGCAACTGAGTAGCGTTTCGCATCTCCTGTTAATCTGTGTTTGTAATATCCTCCACCTCACACCCCATCTGCAGCAGGTGAAGTCCAAAATCCCCCACGCAGAGGGCTTAGGCCGGCCAGGGTATCCTCGGGTTTACCTGTAAGCTGCCCAGAGTTGCGCTGTCCTCCGACGCTGTAGCTCTGGGTTGGCTGCATAGCTGGCCTGCAGAGTGAAAAAAAAAGCGGTCGGCTGACGGCACACGCTTCAGAGGACAGCATTCTACAAAAGCACACGCTAATATAACGCCAATGAAAAAGAAACACAGCTGTAACGGAGTTGTGATTTCGACAGCCGGTATTTGTGTAATTTGATTTTAATGAGGAGTAGCGCGGCGTCTTGTACTGAACACTGCGCTTTTCTCATTCGGCTATTGGCCGGAAGGATGGTGACTGTAGCCAATGAAATAAGATCTCGCTTGTAGTGAAAATCCAGAGTCTGAGTTATAAGCCGCTGCTCATGATTTTAGACTCATGCACACTAATCCGCTGCTCCGCCTGCAGGGACCAGCTACCACAACGACGCACAACGCAGACTGGCAGTGACCGAACCGGCTGTGCAGTCCAGAGAACAGAGCGCGCCGCCAATGCCGCTGAACGCGCTTGTGAAGCCGCTGTCCAGCGCCCATGGTGCTGAAAACACTGCACTGTCTTTGCCGAGGGTGACGTAGGCGCAAAGCGTGGTGAACGTAACTTAGCACTCAGCAAAGCACAAAGGGCTTGTGGTGAAGAAAGACAGACAACAACAGTGTGAAATAAAGCAGTAAAGCAACGACTCAACAAAAAACAAACAGACCGGACTTTTTGAAAGCTGTCCAGCCGCGTTATCCGTGTTGCACGCCGTGCTTCACTGCACAATTAAAAGGGATCTTTTGGAGAGCGAGAGATCACAAGCTCATGAGGTACGCTGGGATGATATGGTTCTTGTCTGAAACCAGGGTTCATTTGTTCGTCTAAATATCCGGTCGATTATGGGCTGTATTGTCTCCAAAACGGCAATAGGTAAGCTTTGCTTTTTTATTTGATGGTTTTAGTGGTGGACTGGAGGGTGAGCCTATTCCCTACATTGTATTATGCCGTAGTACAGATTTGCTGAGGGAAGACTGCTTGTGAACTCGGCTTTCTTATTTACTTCCACCGGGGAGGGAGCCGGGAATGTGGTGTAGCGATAGCTCGTACTAGCTTTGAACTAATGGGATGTTTAGGATTTCACGATGCTTAGTGGAGATGGCAATCTTACACTGCCATTGGAAATGCTGTAGGCTTTAGGATCGGGCAATGTGGGAAGATGCTTCCAGCTGATAGTGATAGTGGATCAATGTCTAGCTCAAGTTCACTTTCAGCACTAAATCACAGTGAGGCGTGGAGCTGTAGCCATATACACTTTCTCCCTAACGTTTTCATGTGCCATGCTTTGAACTGCAGTAACCCAATGCACCAGCACATTATATATATGATAGATGGATAGTCTCTTTTTCGAGAAAGCATATTGCTGTTAATAAAGCGTGCTGACTGGTATTATCAAATAGAAACGCGTAGGTAAATCCGCTGTGTCAATTAATATGCAGCCCGGGTTTACTGTTGCCAGGAGACAGGGTTCTATCACAGCGTTTCCTTTCTGTTTTTCTGTTTTTTTAAAACATCATTTGTGACGATTATCTTTCAATTGATCTGGCAGAAAGAAATGCCAGTAATTTATATTGCCTTGGAGCGTGCGGCTTGTTTCACAGATAATGAATGTAACAGAGACGCCTCTGAATGATTAGAACCCCAGCACGTGCACACGCTGGACTACACCTCGAATAACACAGCAACACAAACACAGTATACACACCTCGAATAACACTGCAACACAAACACAGTATACACACCTCGAATAACACAGCAACACAAACACAGTATACACACCTCGAATAACACAGCAACACAAACACAGTATACACACCTCGAATAACACAGCAACACAAACACAGTATACACACCTCGAATAACACAGCAACACAAACACAGTATACACACCTCGAATAACACAGCAACACACAGTATAGACACCTCGAATAACACAGCAACACAAACACAGTATACACACCTCGAATAACACAGCAACACAAACACAGTATACACACCTCGAATAACACAGCAACACAAACACAGTATACACACCTCGAATAACACAGCAACACAAACACAGTATACACGCCTCGAATAACACAGCAACACAAACACAGTATACACGCCTCGAATAACACAGCAACACAAACACAGTATACACGCCTCGAATAACACAGCAACACAAACACAGTATACACACCTCGAATAACACAGCAACACAAACACAGTATACACGCCTCGAATAACACAGCAACACAAACACAGTATACACACCTCGAATAACACAGCAACACAAACACAGTATACACACCTCGAATAACACAGCAACACAAACACAGTATACACACCTCGAATAACACAGCAACACAAACACAGTATACACACCTCGAATAACACAGCAACACAAACACAGTATACACACCTCGAATAACACAGCAACACACAGTATAGACACCTCGAATAACACAGCAACACAAACACAGTATACACACCTCGAATAACACAGCAACACAAACACAGTATACACACCTCGAATAACACAGCAACACAAACACAGTATACACACCTCGAATAACACAGCAACACAAACACAGTATACACGCCTCGAATAACACAGCAACACAAACACAGTATACACGCCTCGAATAACACAGCAACACAAACACAGTATACACACCTCGAATAACACAGCAACACAAACACAGTATACACGCCTCGAATAACACAGCAACACAAACACAGTATACACGCCTCGAATAACACAGCAACACAAACACAGTATACACGCCTCGAATAACACAGCAACACAAACACAGTATACACACCTCGAATAACACAGCAACACAAACACAGTATACACACGTTCCCTCAGAAAACAGGCGTCTCCTTATTCTTAATGTTCATCTTTGTATTTACTCGTGTCCTTTGTAATGTAGTAAGATACACACACACACACACACACACACAGGGTAGCCACATGCATGCATTTCACTGCAGTCCCTTTGTGTTGCACGATGCCTGGTATGCTGTAGCCTTTAGAATGTATCATTGTAGATTACTTCAATAACAGACTGATTATTGAAGTAATCTACAATGATACATTCATAACGAATGCCAGTAAATAATGCCAGTGACACAGCCTGCCTTTTTTGGCTTTCTAATATCGCCTCTGAAGTAGAGCCAGGGAGGCTGTGTGAGAAGGTTCTACAGTACTCCAATAACATTGAACAGGAAACTGTATGCTAAGCAAGGCGTGTGCTGGTAAGTATGTGCTGCAGGAGCAAGTTTTGTAAAGTTATTTTTATACAGAGGCTTGTCATAAGTAAATAGACACGCTCGTACGTGACTCGTGGTAGCGAGTCTGTGGCGTTTGTCGGCAGAGTAACAAGGTAAGTGTGTGTGTGTGTGTCTGATGGACTGGTGATGGGGCTGTAGTTTACTATAAAAAATAATAATGATTCAATTACGACGCGTACATTTCTTTATTTACATCTGAATTGCAGAGAGTTTCTGAACCACAGAAGAGCTGCACACGAAGTTAAATGTCTGATGTTAGCTAATGATTCAGACATAGCCGCTCCTTCTTACCTGTGATGTTATACCTGTGATAATTACTGTGATGTTATACATGTGATAATTATTGTGATGTTATACCTGTGATAATTACGGTGATGTTATACCTGTGATAATTACTGAAAGGAGAAAGTCCATGCCCGTCGGTATCGTTGAGATTCTTGTAACCCACCGGGGGCTTACATCATCTCGACTTCCCTGAGATAGCGTTTCATAGCTGCAGTACAGCTGCCTTGTATAGCAGATGCGGTGTTGCACATATTATATTATATACAGCTTCTACCTTGGTCCCTTATATAGGTAATTACTAACATTTATCAGAAAACGCGTGGAGTCTTGAATGTTATTATTATTATTATTATTATTATTATTATTATTATTATTATTATTATTATTATTATTATTATTATTATTATTTTTTTTTTTAATGTTATTATTATTATTATTATTATTATTTTTTTTATTTTTTTATTTTTTATTAACATCAGAACATACTGCGGTATAACGGGGTCCCCTGCGCGTCAAGCTCGAGCTCCGTGGCGGGAGATAAACTCCCTCGTAAAGGTAGCGCCATGTTCTGTCGCTGCAGACACTCACGCGATGTCAGCTGATTTTGCTCAAGATTCAGGAATAACAGTTTTTCCTATTTCTCATTACCCAGGGCGTTAGCGGCAGGTGGCTGTGCTGAATACATAAAGCTGAATACAGAACCTAGCTTTCTTTCTTTCTTTTTAAGTCGCGTTACGCTTGTGGTTGCCTTACACATTCGCATCCATTCAGATCTGTGCGCGGATGTACATTATATAAAAGTAAGGGTCATGTTAAAACTTTACAATGCATTAGTAAGACCTCATCTGGAATACTGTGTTCAGTTCTGGTCACCTCGCTACAAAAAGGATATTGCTTCTCTAGAAAGAGTGCAAAGAAGGGCGACCAGAATTATTCCTGGTTTAAACGGCATTTCATATGCAGACAGGCTTAAATAATTGAATTTATTCAGTCTTGAACAAAAAAGACTACGCGGCGATCTGATTAAAGCATTCAAAATCCTAAAAGTTATTGACAATGTCGACCCAGGGGACTTTTTCAAACTGACAAAAGAAACAATGACCAGGGGTCACAAATGGAGATTAGTTAAAGGGGCATTCAGAACAGAAAATAGGAGGCACTTTTTTACACAGAGAATTGTGGGAGTCTGGAACCAACTGCCCAGTAATGTTGTTGAAGCTGACACCCTGGGATCCTTCAAGAAGCTGCTTGATGAGATTCTGGGATCAATAAGCTACTAACAACCAAACGAGCAAGATGGGCCGAATGGCCTCTTCTCGTCTGTATACTTTCTAATTTAAACACTGAGACAGTGGACTACAACAGAGTGTGCTTAAAGTGTCCTGTTTACAACACGCTGATATTTACTTAGTATCTTTGTAAAAGTCTTCCTCTACATAACACAGGGGTTTCTATAACAACGAAGTGAAAGGAGGACTCCAATTATTTACTCTTTTTCCAGATCACGTCTGGTCGTTCTTTATAGAACTATAGAATGGATATGTTATGCACAAATGCTGAATATGACCAATTTTGAACCTGAACAATTAAAAGGGTTCTAAATAAAATTCCAGATTGTGATGTACATTGTTCTGTGTTACCCTGGGCTACAGTCTGAATCAGCGCCTGCTTTTATCCTCTCTCTCTCTCCTTGTAGTAAACAGCCAGGAACACTTCATCCCTCACGTGTGACCACAGTGCACTCCAGTGAAGGCAATGCTAATATTTTGCTCATCTGTAACGTCTCTCCTGTGTAAACGCATTGACAGTGTCCCGTAAACTATTGATCTCTTCTGTTGTGTGTACAGTGCTGGCGCACTCCCCCAGATGTGAGTACAGTGCTGACGCACTCCCCCAGATGTGAGTACAGTGCTGACGCACTCCCCCAGATGTGAGTACAGTGCTGACGCACTCCCCCAGATGTGAGTACAGGGTACCGGCGCTCTCCCCCAGATGTGAGTACAGGGTACCGGCGCTCTCCCCCAGATGTGAGTACAGGGTACCAGCGCTCTCCCCCAGATGTGAGTACAGTGCTGACGCACTCCCCCAGATGTGAGTACAGGGTACCGGCGCTCTCCCCCAGATGTGAGTACAGTGCTGGCGCACTCCCCCAGATGTGAGTACAGGGTACCAGCGCTCTCCCCCAGATGTGAGTACAGGGTACCGGCGCTGTCCCCCAGATATGAGTACAGGGTACCGGCGCTGTCCCCCAGATGTGAGTACAGGGTGCCGGCGCACTCCCCCAGATGTTTGTACAGTGCTGGTGCACTAACCCATTTAGAATGGGACACATGCTTGCACAACCATGGAGGAAAAAAACAGCACTTTGCAGCAAAGTGTCTATTTAATATTTAACAGCGTGTGTTTAGCGTATTCCACGTGTGCATTTGTAATATCTGACTGAGCACATGACCTGCATACTCCAATGCAGCATCTCTGCATAGCTGTTTGAACAAAACTGTCGCTGCACCTGATATGTTAGATCTCAGGTTTGACAAATTCAAACCATGCCAAAATGCTTCACCAGTATATAAATCATGTGTATTCTGTTAGCCCCCCCAAACATTACAAAGTAATTTAGCAGCATAGTGTTGTCCTTAATCACTGTGTTAATTTAAACATGTTCAACTAATTATCTGTGTCGATCGATTTCAATTTACAGCAGAAAAAACTTAAAAAAACTGTTATACTAATCGTGTAGTTTATATATCATGTATAACCACCTACCTCAGCCACACCCCCCAGACCTCCAACCCCCCCAAACCCCCCACCACTCACCCCCAACCCCCAACCCCCAACCCCCAACCCCCAACCCCTCCTACCCCCCCAAACCTCCCACCCCTCACCCCCAACCCCCAACCCCCCCAAACCCCCCACCCCCCCAAACCCCCACACCTCCTACCCCCCCAAACCCCCAACCCCTCACCCCCAACCCCCAACCCCCCACACCCACACCCCAAGGATTATATAAGTATATTCTGCTGTTTATTTTACAGTGAATTCGATTTTGCTGGCAGGGGAGATAAACGTTCTCAATGTTGAGCAGCGCGCTGTGGTGGTCGGCAGGTGTTAATTTCTGATTTCCTGATTTAGTCATGAGCTACAGCAGCAGATCGATGGGTTGCCATGGCGACCTGCGTTACTGAAGCCTGGGTCTCGAGATGATCTTTGCAGAGTCTCAGCATGCCAGTTTGTTTGGTACAGCGGGTTGCTGATACGCAGGCGTGTTAGAATACCACCTCCCAGAACACAAAAAATCAGCTAGGTGTCTTTTCTTTCATAATGCTGCAGCAGGTTGAATAAGGGTTCAAGGGTTATGCAGAGTTATCATAATACTGCAGCAGGTTGGATAAGGGTTCAAGGGTTATGCAGAGTTATTTTCTATTTCATATCCATCACCACCTGGGCAGATTGTCACAAAACTGCATTTCATTACAGCAGAGGAGCAGCTGCAATAAAAAAAGACTCAACGTATCCACTGGGGATCGGTGCTGCCTGCACTGCACTACACGAGTCACACTAGAGAAAAGAACAAAAAACAAACAGAAAATGATTTTAAAATACTCTAATCTGTCAAAGTGCAGCTGCTCCAGGAGGCAGGGTTTTAAACAGGACCAGTCGCGCACACATCCTTGTGCACGGTGTATTGGTGTACCCATGTCAGGGATATCATTGCTGTAACATATAGTCTCGTTAAAAAGAGCTCTTCAGGACCGGCAATATATATTTGCTGCGCTTTCATTTAAGATTATTATTATTATTTGTTTTTGTATTTTCTATTTGCATTTCAAAGAAAAATCATATTCATAGAGCATTAACTACCGCCCTAAGTTTGCCTTCGAAAAAAAAACCAAAACAAAAAAAAAACTTTGAATGGTTCAGTATGATCTGGAAACAGCTATGAGGCATTCAGGAGCTCCTGTTCTTTTAGAATGGTTCAGTACGATCTGGAAACACAGCTATGAGGCATTCAGGAGCTCCTGTTCTTTTAGAATGGTTCAGTACAATCTGGAAACACAGCTATGAGGCATTCAGGAGCTCCTGTTCTTTTAGAATGGTTCAGTACGATCTGGAAACAGCTATGAGGCATTCAGGAGCTCCTGTTCTTTTAGAATGGTTCAGTACAATCTGGAAACACAGCTATGAGGCATTCAGGAGCTCCTGTTCTTTTAGAATGGTTCAGTACGATCTGGAAACAGCTGTGAGGCATTCAGGAGCTCCTGTTCTTTTAGAATGCATTTAAAATAAAGGATTATGATTGTTACTCTACACTAAGAGTGTCATTTTATTTTATTTTTAGGTTCTATATTTTGTTTCGGTTCTATAAAGAACCATTTGAACAACAGTGTTCTAAATGTGTGTTCTTTTGAAATCCAGTATGTTCTTAATGGAACCAGTAAGAGTTCCATAAGTACTTGGAGCTAGAAGCTGCACTTTAGAAGTTGTGTAGAGTACTATTAACCCTTTAGTACCCTTGAACTTCAGCTATGTTAATCAAAGGCTTCCTTTGTTAGGACAGGTGCTGAATCTAGTGTGGCACACAGGGGTGGTAAACAGATTCATTCCAGCCCGTCTGTGCTGCTGCCATCGCTATTGTGTTCTGATAGAGTTGGCTGGAGCATTAGCACTCAAGCCTGTCTGACTGAGATACAAACAGATCCCATTCATAAAGACTTTGCTGGCTTCTGTGAATGCCTCTCTCGAAGTGCTAGAATGCAGCTGCTAGTTGCTCATGCGGGTGTATAATCAGCATTTAACAGTAAAGCCAGCAATAAACACTGGGCTAGATATTCCAATACATCAGCAGCACGCTTTATTCAGCAAGGAGAAATGCACCCAAGAAATTTCAGGGGCTTCAATCAAGTATTATGTTGTTTCTTATTCATTTTAGATGGTTAATTGTTTTTTTTTCCATTCAGAAAACAAAGGTGCTAATAATGATTGAGAGTAAAAACGCACACAAATACTTTTTATAACCCCAAGCTCATTTCTTCCACAGGTAAATGTTGAAGACACTGTCAAAATGTTACCTAAATCAAGAAGAGCTCTCACCATCCAGGAGATTGCAGCTCTGGCCAGATCATCCTTGCATGGTAAAGACATCCATTCCGGTTCAGTTCCTTTCCTCTTTCCATTTCCCCGCCCTTTCACTTTGCCTTTACTTTTCTCTCTTCCTCTTTCCAGCATTCTAAATCCCGCTGTGCTTTGCTCCCCAGGAATCTCCCAGGTGGTGAAGGACCATGTGACGAAGCCCACAGCGATGGCTCAGGGCAGGGTGGCTCACCTGATTGAGTGGAAGGGCTGGTGCAAGCCCATCGACTCGCCCGTGGCCCTCGAGAGCGACTTCAACTCCTACTCAGACTTATCAGAGGGGGAGCAGGAGGCGCGGTTTGCAGCAGGTACAGCACCTCCTCCTTACATTTACAGAACACACACGAGGAAGGTAGATTCCATATAAAGTTATTTATTTAACAGAACTATCATGCGCCTCTGGACAATGTGATCGAGTGGGGGCTATAGAACAAGGAACTACACAGGCAGTGCATTTTCTCATTAGATTCCCCCTGAGGGGGGATCTTTAAATGTGAGTCAAGTGAACTGATTTCAGCCAAAACACATAATATAAAGATTTTGTAAGAAGCTTTCTGTAATCAGGAAAAGCTGGTGATCAGTCGCCCTGCAAACTGAAATCCACAGCAGAAGACAATCTCTGATAGAAGTCCCTGGATCAGCCCTCCTCGCATTAGTCAGAGTGTCACAAAGATTAATCACAACTGCAGCGACTCTTCTAAAACCTCATTACATTCGTGGAAGGAAGCGGCTGCTGGAGGTAAGCGTTAAGGAGAAACAGAAACACAGGTGATCAGCAGAATTTAAATAGCTGGCCTACAGGGATCTGTGACATTGTATCTCATGGTCTTGGGGTTAACAGCAGGATCTCTGTGATGTGCAAATTAGAAAAAAGAAAAAAGACTATAGTCTGCTCTGCGTGGCTGTGTCTCCAGGGAGAGAGGTGTCTGATACTCGCATGACTGTGTCTCCAGGGAGAGAGGTGTCTGATACTCAAGTGACTTTGTCTCCAGGGAGAGAGGTGTCTGATACTCAAGTGACCGTATCTCCAGGGAGAGAGGTGTCTGATACTCGCATGACTTTGTCTCCAGGGAGAGAGGTGTCTGATACTCAAGTGACTTCTTTGGCAGAGTTTTTGCAAGCCTGTTGGGGGTTTGGACTTCTTTTGAAGATGCTCAATCTGTCTATCTGCCAGAGGTACTGAAAAACAGGACACCACAAATGTTAGGCTAAACAAAATCTCTACTGTGCACCATCCGCTAACATCGAGGCAGTGTGTGTTCCTTCGGTGGGCTGAAATGACACAAGTCTCCCTAAATGTAACTCAAGCTAGTGTAAGTGTATGGAATGTTACTGAATTTAACTGAGCATTTGCCCTCAAGGCAGCATTAGTGCTGCAGTGACTGGATCAGAGCTACACAGCCGCAGGTAGAATACATTCCATACTAAGTGGAGGAACTGACCATGGTGCTGAAATTTATTTAGCAGTAGCATCTACTCTGGCTTAAACTATTGCATGTGACAATATTTCTGTAAATGTTTGCTACAGTAAGTAAGTGTGTTTCCACAATAATGTGTGCGCTTCTGTTGGAACAAGTTCATTGTATCTTTTCAGTGATTTATTACCCAGGGGGTTAGCCTCATTTACAATTTACAAAATACTTTGTCATGTGATCTCGCTTTGCAAAAGAAGGAATGTGTGTCAGGAGTGTGCTGCAACATGCACTCACGAGACCTCGCTGCAAATGTAAGAAATATCATGGCTGTGATATAAACAAATGAAAAAGTACCACCTCGAACTGCCAGAGAGATCTCCTTCCTATTGGCATCGATCTGCCCCAGCAGCCTCCCTGCCTGTGACTGATATTCCCGCTGCATTGCAGGTGTAGCGGAGCAGTTTGCCATTGCGGAGGCTAAGCTCAGAGCGTGGTCGTCTGTGGACGGAGAGGACTCCAATGACGACTCCTACGATGAGGACTTCGCCCCGGCCAGCGAAGGCCCCCATTCAGCCGGTAACTACAGCACCAGCTGATTTACTATTACCTAGCAAAGCTTTAGGAACACCAGTAACACCTCATGACAAGGGCTCCCTGTAACTAGCTAACTTGGTGGAGTTACATTGTGTACTGCACTTGTGAACAGTGCGGGCGGCAGGACTAACCATATATACCATTCTTCTTAAATTCCTTTGAAGCAAGGTTTGTAATTGAAATTGATTACTGCTGATGTAAGCCGATTCAAAATCCTTTAGATTACAAGGATCAGAACAGAGGACCTTTTTTTAAATGGTCTTTTAATCCAAATCATTACAAAACTGGCACCTTACTAATGTCAAGCAATGTCAGGTAGGTGCCAAATTGCCCCTCCTAAAATGGAGCCGCAATAGCAGAGCACTCAGACAGGCCATCCTGCACAGACATGCACAGTAACTGCTCAGTCACACACACCCTGGGCTTGAGGTCTAGCAAGTCCAATTTAGCTCAAGCGTGACTAATTAAGTCAATAGTAAAAAGTTGGATGTCTGATCAAGCTTCTGTACAGCAGGAGTGTGATTCCTATCTCTTTCATGCTCTATATTTGGGGGTTGTTTCAGTGCTGCAGTCATCAGTTCCTCAGGGACAGGGCTGCAGCACTCACTCACTCTCTTCTGTACAGCAGGAGTGTGATTCCATTGAATTACCAGGGAGTCTCAGGATAGCAGAGGCTTTACAACACAATCCGCTGTCCTAGTGACCTATTTCTTTTTTTGTTTTTACAACCTCAGAATATACTGATACATGCTTTCCTTTCCGTGGTGCAATTTGATATACATTTCGTATCCCAAACAGGCATGGTGTGGAGGCATGGAAAGGACTTCTGTACAGCAGACTGGCCTGTCATCTTATTACAGTACAATAAAGAGTCCGCTGCCTTTTTTCTATCCCAATTCACTTGAGGCTTGAGACCACATGGCTTTCTGTAGCGCTTCACTGACTGTTTATTTCTCTCTCAGCTGGGATTGTTAATCAGTAACCAGGTGCACTACAGCAAAAACTATTGAGGGAAATGACTTTTTCATGATGGGTAAAATATTGAAAGAACTTTCAGGGAGCAATGATCTATCTGTGATTATTGATCATGCACATACACACACACACACACACATACACATGTACGTACACACACAACACTCACACAGTTCTTCAGCAGCAGCAGGGCCTTCTCATGATGAAACCCTTCTAGTTGCAGAGGTGACCATGCTGCTGTTCTTAATCCCTTTCCAGATGCAGTGGGACCCTATCCGAATTACCTGCGGGATATCCTTCACAATCACATGTGCCAACAGCTGAGCATGCGACAGAGCTCCTGCGAGCACGAGAGTGATTCGTCACAGACAGTCTCCCCCGAGACCCTGTGCTCCAGCCTGTGCAGCCTGGAGGACCACCCTCTGCTGAAAGACCTGGGCTCTCCCACAGACCTGGCCACCAAGCTCTTTGGAGCCCTCCACGGTGGAGAGGAGATCCTGGCCAAGCTGCAGCGTGGCGGGGAAAGTGCCTTCAGGAACCTCGGACACCTTATCTGCAACGACTCCTCCTACTCTGTCTCCTACACTGAGTCGTGCTTCTCTCCTGAGGACGAGGAAGACATGCCCTGCAAGGACTACGGGTCTGTGTGCAAGGAGGACAGCGGCTATGAAGTCAGGAGAAAGGTCTCGGACGTGGCGTCTTCTGGAGTGGTGTCTCTAGACGACGATGAGGAGGAGGAGGAGAACGAAGATGTCTGAATGATCGTCCATCCCTCCTCCTTGCTCTCCTGAATGTTTTTGGCATGCTTCACTTCGTCCCCGCCCCCTTATCCTGAGTTTGATATTTTGTCTTGAGGCGTCCAAACAATCTTTTTTCATTTGGGTTCCGATTGACTTGCTCTGCCTTTTGTACAAACCAATTGCCTGGGGTTTGATGCAAAGGCCCAAGCAGATAACTTGCATGATATGCTAAGTGCAGAAATGAACTTGTGGTCTGAAACGTTTTAAGCTCGGTCTGTACCCCTGGTTGTTTCTTTCCAAGAACATCTCCCATCTAAGACTTTTTGACATTGCATCCCAAACTTCTTTTCCTTGGCTGAATAAACTAAAGCATCAAAGTGGCATGGCTTACGCTGGGAATGCCAAAAGATAAACCTTTCACTAAAGATTATAAGAAAATGCTGGAATGTTCTAAACTGACAAGATTATGTCTTTTTAAAATATTTCTCACAAACAAAGAAGGCAATATGCTTTTATTGTTCTAGTTTTATATCATTCAACATGTTATTATAGCCTGATGATTCTTACGTGAAAAAAACACACGTGCAAGTGTCTAAAACAAACAACAACCTTCGATTAAAAAAGAGAAAACAAAGCATCAAAGCAGTTTTCACTGATGCAGTAAAAGTGTTGGTTCAGATTTTCTATATTTTTGTATCCGTCGTCTGCATTTTTTCTGCAGCATTGCTGTCCAGTGGTTTGCACGAAGCTTCAAGTACTGTTGCCGTAGAGATGTTTTTTATTTGTTATCACTGTGTGATATGGTCTACAGAAAAGAAAAAAAAACAGAATACTGTGGTATTCATTTTTATTGTCATCGTCATGTCCTTTTCAATGCAAGTCTGTTATAGCCGGGATGAAAGGTCAGCTACTAAACTTCTTAAAAGTGAATGGTATATAAATTCAAACACAGCTCGTGCCTCTCAAACCACCCCAGTCCACCAGTGAGGCCCTGGTTGGTAGGGTGTGCTGATGAATGGGGAAGTTCTCCAATCAGGACACTCCTGACCCAACACAAGAACACCGGCATGCAATCTGCTCAGGTGTGCACATCTCTGAACCCCGGAGTCGATGAGTGATTGTGCTTGTTTCACTGCTGCTTGCAGTGCCTCTGGGCTGGGAGGGGTTGAGAAGTCCGTCTGCGTGCCTTTAAGGGCTCTACTGTTCCCTGCACACAGGAAGTGTGGATCAGCTGGGTATGATGATCGGAAAGTAAATTGGGATGCTCAGACAATAGGCATCCTGAGCACTGCAGCGCATGCATGTGATTGCAACACACCCATCAGCATGCTAGTGGGTTATGAAAAGACCATCATCTGTTTTTAAAGTTCAGCGCCTCACCCTATATGAACAAATACCAGCATATATGTTCTGGGAGAAATATGAGTGTCGAACTGTAATGTATCATGATTCTAGCATTCTATGTCTTTTGTTTGTTTTTTGTTGTTCTTGTTGTTCAGAACGTTAGTTGTATACTATGGTGGTAGAATCATATGATTAAGTGCGGGCATTCTGTTTGTGGACATTCCGTTTACTAATTCTATGGCAACCCAACAACAGAAGGATATGTTTTTGTTGACTTTGTTTTCAGTTTTTTTTAATAATTGAAACATTTAGTATCTAGAGAGTTAAACAAACATAATACGCCCAAAATCCATGTAGACATCAAAAGGTATCTGTACTAAAAATGCCCATGGGCTCCCATCGCAGTTCCCTTATTTCTCCTGTAACCTGCAGAGGTTACTGTGTTTGTAGTCGACATGCAGGACGACACAAACCTTGCCACCCAGATGCTACAATGCATGAACGATCGCTTAATTAACTCAGGTACACGTAACATGCTGTGCCTTCATCTCTGCCTTTTCCTATGTCAATCCATCCAAACGCCACATTCAACAGAGAGTCAAGAGCAGTGGACATCTCCTCCGTACCCGGTGACACCAGCATTCCCACACTGTGCTTCTCCCTGTAGAATAAGCAGTATCTGTGACTCTAAAGTAGTCCACATGTCAGATCCTGTGAGTAGGATGCCAGTTGGATGCTGTTTGACTGGCATTGCATGGAGTAACCCAAAGTACAGAGCAAATCGCATCATCTGGAAGTAGCAAAGAGAAAACAAAGAGACTTGACGGTCCTCCTGGCTTGCAGGTTTCTGTTTGTTTATTTGTGTTGATCACATTCTGAAGCTGCCCACTGCATGAGAGGGGATGGATCTGATCCCTGCCTTGGGACAGCCTGCCTGCGCTGGTAACCACTCCCTGTACTGTTTACAGCATTGCTGACCAGCCCTGATGTAACAGAGCGCTATGCTTCACATTGCAATGACAGAAAAAGATCAACAATTCCCTTATGGAAGTTTACCACAGCAAATTTGTACAGTGACTTTGCAGTCTCCCTTCCAATGCTTTTCCCCATGGTTACACTATATTTTACTATGCTTTATTACACTTGGCTATGCTTTTACTATGGGAAACTTTTAAAAAGGGTTAACACATAACATACCCAGAAATATCTCAACAATATACAGTAGAAACAGAATCCCAGAAGGGCAAACCATCTCTTTCTCTTTAATCATCCAGACTGGACTTGCATCCTACAGCAGGTCCTGTGATCTGCAAACCCCGGGCAGAACAATGAGCTTTCTCAGTATTGCATCCAAACCTCTGCGAGACCTCGTATAAGTACTTCATACTTTGGGTTAGTCCAGCAGGTATGTGTAGATGTTATTGGACCTTGGAGTTCAGAGTACAGTAGATTTAGAGATCACACTTTGGGCAGTGAAAGGCACACCCTTTTGTTATATTTCTTGTTGTACTTGCATACACATCTGAGATCCAGTTGTTAGCACAGCATTCCTAGTACTCTGCATCATGTGCAAGCAAGGCACTGAAAAATAAATGGGGGGCTTACCATGAACAGAAAGGAAAAGCTGTGTTGAATGTACAGTAGGTGGCGTGTTACTGTGACACACAGCGGAATGTTCTGTTGCATCATTCCGGATAATCAACATTCCAGGGCTCTGCGTTTCATTGGGAGAGTTACTAGTATCCTCCTGCAGGGTCAATGCATTGCTTGAGACCAAGTTAGGGCTGAAGAAAAACATGCAAGAAAAAGAAAGAAAAGACATACATTTATTTGTCTTTACTAACAGAAAGAATCCAATTTACTTTTCTTTTCATGTCGTTATATTTCTTTCTTTTTTTGGTATTCTCATTTTCGCTTTGAAACTGTATTGGTTAAAAAAAAATCGAACTGAAACAAATGGTTTCTTTGTGTTTCGACAGGAGCCTTTATTCAGCTCATTGTTGCTCTTCGGCTCTTGCACACAGAGTGCAGTCCCAGGGCTCCATTGCCTTTCAGGGCATTGTTTCTCACATAGTGCTTGATTGTGGAAAGGATGAAAGTGCTAATGGAAAATGTATCCCTCGTTCGAGTGACAGATCACCATTTACATTGTAAGCAGAAACAAAAACCCCGATTCGGAGAAAGACATTCATGAACCCTTGAAACCCCACAAAGACTGCTGAGACCCAGAATGGAACTCTGTGTTCTTGAATCGTGGTCCTCACACCGTGCAACACTGAATCAACATAAAGCTGCTGATTTGAATCTCATGTTAGTGTTTACGTGGACTGCTACCATTGCAGAGTAAAGTATTCACGTTTATATCTGCTGAAGCATGTTTAAAACGTGTTGCATGTGGTTTTCGTTTCTTTCCGGGATCCTTTGATTTGCACGATGTCAGAAATGCTCTTCAATGCAGGGTTATGTGTGGAGGGGGTCTGCCAGGACCAACGTAGCCGCTTGAAAAATGAAGTTCTGTTGCATTGAAGACTTGCCTCCTCCTCCTTGAAGAACAGAAGCAGACTATGTGAGAAACAGGTCCCGTTAGTTCAGGGTCTTCACCTGACTGCATAGCCCCTTGCATTGAGAATCTCTCAATGTTGGAAACCCTCCCGCTGTTTTTAAAGAGAGGATCACATAAAACTGACATTGCATTATCAAATGGAGTGTCCTAGGAAACAATCAGTCGCCATCTTTGGCTATTTATCTTTGGAAGCAGTTCTTTTTTTAAAATTGATTTATTTATTTATTTTTTTTTTTACAATTGAACAATATCTTGTTTTTTTCTCTTTGTCTGTAATGTGTTGGTTTGGGACTCCAGGTTTATTGGAAGGTGCCACTGTGAACACTGTTAGCTATCTTCTTGCACTTCTTTGTAATATGCTCAGTGTTTTGTGTAGTAAATGGCTCTCCTCTTCTTTGATTTCCCTGTCTCTTTATTTCCTTTGTTTCAGCAGCTGCCATGAATAAAAGTCGTTAATGTTATTTGAAACCCTTGTGGAGTGATTTTGCCTCATTGACTGGCTCCTACTGACCTGTTATTACAGTAGGGGACACACGGTGGGTCAGTGAGTAGGGAGAGGGATGGATGTAGAGAGGTTTGATCTCAACACTGATGTCTTCACTGGGTTATTATGATACTGACCTGCTTTCCTACAGGGAGTCATCATTGAATCATATAATCATAATCTGGATTTCTTACATTATATCCTGCATGTCAAAAGTCCTACATATAACCGTGGCCATACTTTAGATCTGGTAATTTCTCGTGGTTTAGCTGTTAAGATCATAACCCTAGATCTTACTATTTCTGATCATCTTGCCATTCTCAAGTGAATCTGCCAGTATCTAGGGCAGCAGTGTGGAGTAGTGGTTAGGGCTCTGGACTCTTGACTGTAGGGTCATGGGTTCAATCTCCGGTTGGGGACACTGTTGCTGTACTCTTGAGCAAGGTACTTTACCTAGATTGCTCCAGTAACCCAACTATATAAATGGGGAATTGTATGTAAAAAATAATGTGATATCTTATAACAATTGTAAGTTGCCCTGGATAAGGGCGTCTGCTAAGAAATAAGAAGAAATAAATAATAATCTACAAAGACTGTGGACCGTACATTTAAATCCTCGGTAATTAATTCTTCAACTGCTGTTAAGCTTTCTGATGTCTTGAGCTCATTACCACTCTCTGAGTCCTCATCAGTAGATGAGCTGGTTAATACCTACAACACCACCTTGACTGGTATCTTAGATACTGTAGCATCAATCAAAACTCATGAGTGTCTTTTAAAAAAAAGCTCACCATGGTTCAATGATACAACTCGTAAGATTAAATATGAGGATCGTAAACTAGAATGGAGATGACAGGAATCTAAACTGCACATTCATTACATCGCATGGAAGGGCCACCTGTTTAAATATAGGAAGGTGCTGGCATTGGCTAGATAATCATATTATTCTAATTTAATTGAAACAAATAAAAATAATCCTAGATTTCTTTTTGCTACCCTAGTTAAATGAATTAATCCTTCCCCTAATAGTCCTACCCTTGGCATTGGCTCCTCTCACAGCTGCAATTACTTCTTACATTTCTTTGAAAATAAAATACTAGACATCAGAAATGAGATTCCACAGACACCTTCTATTAAGGAGGACTCAGAATTTTACCAACTAGACCTATTAAGGCTATTATGGGAGCTTTATCTTTGATTACCTTACAGGAACTTTAACATATGAGAGCTACTACATGCTCTCTTTATCCTATTCCTACTAAATGTACTGTACAGTGCTTTGCGATACTTTTGTATAAAAAGCGTTCTATAAATGCAGTAAATATATAATATAATGTATTACTGAGAATGGCTGTCAGAATTGGGAAGAGTAGCAATTAAATATGAAAAGCATTCAGTTGAAGTGGTCTGATAAGACGGTGTAGTTGCATGGGTTGGACTTACTTCCCTTCAATCGTGGTACTTGGAATGCATTGTTTAAAAATAGCACTTGGAGACAGGGGGAAAAAAACAATTAAAAGAAAAGAACAAGCTGCAGTTTCAAATGAGCAGACAGGCACAGGAATAACTAACTGCGACTCGCACACCAAACAGCATTCATCTTCTTGATGGACAGTTCAGAGCCATTAGCATAACTGCTGCACCTGGGGCTGGGCTTCTAATGGCATGATCACAATCTTCTTATTCTCATGGTGTGTAATGCGTTGCCATGGAAATGGAGTGAGGTGAGGTCTGGTGGAGAGGTTACACACATAAGTCTAAGCAATGGGAGCTGGTGGAGAGCAGGTTTCATTCGTCTTTATGAAGCAGAATTAGGTCATTTTATAAGATGATGCAAAACCTTTAGCCAGAGCTGTAGAGCCTCCATCTGCAAGGTAATGTTGCTCCACTATAAGATGACTGTTTGAAAGGGGGCTCAAGCACTTTGCAGATTATCAAGCAAAGGCCAGTGTTACCCATCACAGGAATTACTGGGCCAACTGGTCGCTGAGACTAAACGCTATTTTACACAAAGTGTCTCCTGTGACAAGCACAGCAGTCTGCGCGGCTCAGCAAGCACCTCACTCTATCTCCTGTTTACCATGAGCACTGCACGCACTACAGAGCCGTATCAGAGAAGCCAGCGTTATCACTCATTCCATAGGGCCCAGGTCTTTTTTAAGCCCCCATGACTAAATGGCTTTGCAATCTCAGTAAAGGAGGGGGTTGGGGGATTATTACTGCTGGTTCAAGAGCACTTCTTATTATGGAAACATGAAGACCAGCGCGTCATCATCTGCACCCCAGCAGCAGCCGTGCTGTTGGGAGGCCGCAGTGTGTGTGTGCGTCTCCTCCAGAAGCAGCAGCATGTCTTCCTCCTCCTCCTCCTCCTCCTCCTATCGCTCACAGCGCTGCAGCAGCTCGTTCCGGCCAGGGGGAAGCTCTCCAGGGGAACCGTCCTCTGCTTACCGGGACTTCAGGGACGAGGCCAACAGCATCCCCCTCCGACACAGCCAGTGCAGGGAGTCCTTCAGATATGCAGGTCTGTACAAAACCATACAGGGCAGTGCAATGTTATAGCACATATACTGGAAGTAGCACTTCAATGAGGAAGTTGAACCTTTAGCTGCAAAAGAATGGAGGTTGATTCCAAAATGCATCTGTGATTATGATGATCACCCGTACCTGTAAAAACACTGGTATATTTAGTAATATATTATGATGATCACCTGTACCTGTAATAACACTGGTATATTTAGTAATATATTATGATGATCACCTGTACCTGTAATAACACTGGTATATTTAGTAATACTAAAAGAAACTTTACAAGTCATGACAAAACGTTTCTCAATTTGTTCTTCAATTAAGCTCTTTGCCTGATATAGTTAATAGTGGAAGAATAATTTCACTGAAGTGTTATGTTTTAAAAGAAAGGAAAGTGACTCTAAATTCAGACTCAACATGAGAAGTGTGATTTATCAATTTACTTTAGATATATTTGTTTTACTCCCCGCTCCCCTCTCCCCTCTCCTCGCTCCCCTCTCCCCTCTCCCCGCTCCCCTCTCCCCTCTCCCCTCTCCCCTGCTCCCCTCTCCCCTCTCCTCGCTCCCCTCTCCCCTCTCCCCGCTCCCCTCTCCCCTCTCCCCTCTGCAGCTCCCGTGTCTGCTCGCCCTGCCAGTCTGGGGACGCTCCGATCAGTGGGAGACATGTACCAAATGTCCGCTGATGTCAGTCAGTTTGAGCCCCAGGATGTGGTGGTAACGACCTATAACTACCACATCGTAATCCACGCTGAGCAGGTACCATCAAAAGGCACTGGAGGGGGAGAGGGAGGGGGCAGCAGGGGGGGCTACAGCAAAGCCGTAACACAAACAGACCGAGGGAGGCGAAAATGTGTTTCTACAGCTGATAGCTGAAAAGAAACACAAAATGAATCTTAACTAGTATAAGAACAGGCGCTGCTGTGATATCTGCAGGCTGCTACCCTGCTACACTGTAGCACTTTGTGAGTGAAGCTCCTTTGAGTTAGTTAGACTCATTGTTCAGAAGTCTGGCTTGATCATTGGGTTTGAATGACTTCTTTAACACCAGCAGCCCGTTCCTCTGGTGGAACAGGTTTAACTGCAGCTCCTCCTTCCCCAGGTGGCAGAGGACGGGACAGTCAGCAACACGTTCACCCACAAGGTGCAGCTGCCAGAGGACATGGACCCGCTGTCAGTGAGCTGCGCCCTGAGCGAGGCAGGAATGCTGGTGATCAGTGTGAAGAGGAACCACACGGCAGATCCGCCGCCAGCCTACCACTCCGAGATGCAGTGCTGAGATCCACCAGCAGGGCCCCGGCCACAGAATAGATCGCACGTCACTGTATTCCGCTGCTTGAGCTATTCATGGGATAGATTTATATATGTGTTTGCTGTATATCCACTTTTACAAAAACCCAAGATTAGGTTTTCATTAATTAGGGTGTGTAAGGTACTGTTTATAGAAAAAAATACTGCTTTGTTTTTTAAATTAAAAACGCACCAAAAATAAAAAAATAAGATGTGAACTATCCTGCGTCAATATTCACACCTGTATTCAACTATACAGAGGACTTTCTACTGAGCCTGTTCTGCATCTGTATTGAAATATTCATTGTGAGTAATTAGCAGTATTATTATAGACAGGGCACCCTACTCAGGTGGTTAGCCTCAGGCCTCAGAAAGCATCAGGCGTCCCTGTCAACCAGACTCCTCCAGGTACGTGGCAGGCAACACTGACTGCCTGGTTTCTGCAGTAGTGTATTTCATTTATCGATCTATTAGTCTAATCTGTATAGCAAGCACAAATGTCACTCAGAGATGCACTGTGTGTAAATATTTAGAGATATCTTCAAAGCACTTCCTCTATAAATAATTATAGCACTCCCTCAGCAATGGTTTCGCTGCTTCCAGACACTCCGTTTCAGATGAACACTGTCTACATTTTACAATAAACTTCTGCTTACAGTTGTTGCCTTCTGTACCTCAATTCAATCATTGCAATGTTTTTTTTTTTTCATGTAGAAGTATGTATGTATTCCCCTTCACTGTGTGACTGAAGGGGATATGCAAGGGTTCATACGTGAATATTTTTTTTTAATATATTTCTCAGAATGCAAACTGGGGTAAGGCGTGTTGTCTGTTGTTAAACAATGTACCTCCATTTTACACTTTCTCCTCCGCTCCGGATCACTGTCTAGTTGAACCGGCTCAAGGAAGCTCTACAAGCGGCCAGTGTTGGCAGCACTATCTGAATGTGTATATCTGGTCAAAAGAGAAACCGATCCTGAAAATACTGGGTTGCTTGGGGGCAATTTATCTGCAGCAAGATACCTGTAATTGCTTTCAAGATATCTGATGAAAAGCTTATTTAAGACAATTAGAATTATAATCCTCTTCTGACCAGTGAATCTTCCCATGACAATTCAGCTTGCCGTGTTATCTGTGTAGATGTGTAACAATCAGACTGCTCGGCGTCACTGCTAAAGCTGCCACATTGTCAGCACCTTTCTGCTTGATCCAGCCTGTTCACCAGACTGCACTCAGCGTTTGGTTTATTCCTGATCCAGCCTGTTCATCAGACTGCACTCAGCGTTTGGTTTATTCCTGATCCAGCCTGTTCACCAGACTGCACTCAGCGTTTGGTTTATTCCTGATCCAGCCTGTTCACCAGACTGCACTCAGCGTTTGGTTTATTCCTGATCCAGCCTTTTCACCAGACTGCACTCAGCGTTTGGTTTATTCCTGATCCAGCCTGTTCATCAGACTGCACTCAGCGTTTGGTTTATTCCTGATCCAGCCTTTTCACCAGACTGCACTCAGCGTTTGGTTTATTCCTGATCCAGCCTGTTCATCAGACTGCACTCAGCGTTTGGTTTATTCCTGATCCAGCCTTTTCACCAGACTGCACTCAGCGTTTGGTTTATTCCTGATCCAGCCTTTTCACCAGACTGCACTCAGCGTTTGGTTTATTCCTGATCCAGCCTGTTCATCAGACTGCACTCAGCGTTTGGTTTATTCCTGATCCAGCCTTTTCACCAGACTGCACTCAGAGTTTGGGTTATTCCTGATCCAGCCTGTAACGCTGATTGTTATCTACATTATTGTTCTGAATTATTGCCTAATTCTGATTTGTCTATTTCTGATTTATTTTGCCTAATTCCGATTATCAAACTTTTTAAAGGAAACTACAAGCAGCATCAAAAATGTTCTTCAAACCTGCATACATTTGTATTTCAATCGATTAATCAGACTACTTGAATGGTCAGTTATTTACAGTCTACACAACACTATTCAGTACAATAAAGGCTTGCTATTAAAACACACATTGAGAAGGGAAGCCCATGGGCTGGCTTTGCTTGGATCGAGGCGTGGTGCAAAACAGAATCAAATCATGCGAGTCACAGCACGTGCATCACACCTGCAGAAAGGATAGGTTTCTTTGGGTAGGATAGGAGCTGCTCTCCCTTGGAGTTGCAGAGCACACCGGTGTGTCTGTGTTGTTAGCTGACAGTTTAAGTCGCTTGGGAGGAATGCATCTTAATTTCCTGTGAATCAAACCTCTCCTCACTGCACATCCAGCTGCTTTCTGACAGCCACAGTGCAATTAGATGATTAAACGCTTTGCTTCATTTTATATATTTGTGCAATTCATTTATTAATGTGTCAGAACATCTTATTATTTTTCTTTTGATAAACTCATTACGTGCAGTGTCTTGCTCCTATGGGCCCGATCCTTGCTGTAGAACCGCACTAGAGAGAATATTTTATTGAGGTTCTGCAACAGCAAGATTAGCATGGAAAACGACCCCCTTAGAGGAAGGACAGCCGTTATCATCATGGACAGTAACAGGCGATTAATGTGAGGAGAGTTTGTGCAGTGATGGGGGTCTGCAGCACCTTTCAACCCACTGTGGCTGCAGCTTTCATGCAGAGTTTCTCAATTCCTGGTCTTTTCAACACAGCCAGCAGAAGCAGAGCGATATGAAATGGGACAGAACGCAGTCTCTCCCAGCCTATTCCAGTGCAGCGGCTGAGCTCAGAACACAATCTCTTCCAGCCTATCCCAGTGCAGCGGCTGAGCTCGAAGTATCAACGCCTGTGAGCCACACTGATGCTGAATGAAGTGAATTGAATTTAGCAGACTGCTACCTGACTGCTTAGTGAAACTAGCCCCAGGTTGCCATGACAGACTTTACAAGCACTTCCTAAGCATATTAGTCCTTGTAAAAGTTAATGAAATTTGGGCGAGTTGTTCACAATATGTACCCTTTTGCCACTAGTTCCTGGAACGGTGCAGATCAAGTGTTCAGTGTTCCTGTCCATTGCTGTCCATAGTTATCTTGAACCCGTGGCAGCTGTCTGTCCTTTCTGTACAGGATTGCTGTTGAACCCGTGGCAGCTGTCTGTCCTCTCCGTACAGTTGAAACTGTGAAAAAGAAGCTACTGCTCTTTGTTTCACTAAGCAAATTGCGCACGTTCTTGCGTCAGGCATTCTAACAGTGCTTCACCCACGCACACCAGGATAGTGCTGAGAGAACAGAGCTCATCCATAACCCAAGAAGCACAGCAATCTCACATGCCCTGCTGGGTGCTGGAGACAGGGCAGGCCCACAACTAGAAGCAGGTGTGCTACTTCCCCTGGAATAAAATGCAGATGTGTCCAAAAATGTGGTCTTATCTACCTGTAGTACATTGGAAAATGCTCCCTAGGTATCCCAGCCAGGAATGACAACTCTCTGCAAATGAGATTCGTACAGCGCTTGCATGACTCTCCCGCACAAGCGGCAGTGCTTTTTCTATGGGGAGTATCAGTTCCTGTAACAGAACTGTGCACAGCGTGCAGTGCTGGCAGTGTTAAAGCCATTGTGAAATGGGATGTGTGTTTTGTGTTTAGGAATAATAGGTAGGAGATGCTGTGTTGCATCTCCTCCCAGGGACGGCTTTGTGATGAGCTTTTCAACACTTGCCTCTTAAACACACACTACAAGATAAAGCCTGTGAATTGCACACACAGCAGCCTCCCAACGTGCTGGATAGGAGCCACTTGTGTCTCTATAGAGACATAGAGTGATCACTCTGCCACCGGAGCAGCAGGCTCGCAACAGACATCCTTCAGCAAGCGCTCACAATCTCACACTGACTACTCTGTGCGGAAACTAAAGGTGCATTTGAAAACCTTTTGATTTCAGTGAATTACAAAAGCAAAAGAGAGGTTTATCATTTACATTCACTTCTACCAGTAGAGGGAAAAGGTTGCAGCTTATCCCTTGACAGCATATCCCTACAAATTGCAGAAGAGTATAAGGGTAAAAATATGAAACCGGCTCTGTTCTCCAGCATTGAAAGAGTTACATTTCTGCACATGACATGTGCTTGTCACAGAGTTTACAAAGCTGGCACCGTAAAAAAAAAAAAAAAAGTTTTTAATTAAATCCTCATCAATCTATTTGAAAAAAATACTGCTATGAATAATAATTACAGTGACGTGAAGATTAGGAACTGTATAATGAAATCCCATGCTTGTCATAGCCCATCTTGTATGGTTGGTAACCAGGACCTTGATACTGAGGAAAGGTTTGGGGCATTGCGTCAATTCCAGTGGGGAACAGTGCAGTGCACCGAGTATCCTTGAGTGAAATAAATGCAAAGTTACATTCCTATTTACTTCCAGAAACCATGCATATAATTGAATTTAATAGTGAGGAAATCAACACTGACATGAAAGCTCTATGCAGGAGTTTGCAAAGGGCAATAGCAGGATGACGCTCTGTCATAATGCAATAAAGACAGTTTGAAAATATGGCACAGGCTGAATTCAATTAGTGACTATCCCAAATCAGCTGTCCTAGGCTCTATAACCATTACACTGTTACAGAGGGTTTGTGGGAGTCCGGTACCATCTTTTAAAACACTGGTGTGGGGGTCTGGTACCATCTAATAAAACACTGGTGTGGGGATCCGGTACCATCTATTAAAACACTGGTGTGGGGGTCCGGTACCATCTATTAAAACACTGGTGTGGGGTCCGGTACCATCTATTAAAACACTGGTGTGGGGTCCGGTACCATCTATTAAAACACTGGTGTGGGGGTCCGGTACCATCTATTAAAACACTGGTGTGGGGGTCCGGTACCATCTATTAAAACACTGGTGTGGGGGTCCGGTACCATCTATTAAAACACTGGATTCCATACATATGGGAATAAGAATGTGGCAAAAGACAAACTACTTTCTGCAAGTATACTTTATGGTAGTTCCATTAAAGGTGAAAATGCATCTATAGTAAATACTTAATTTATATCCTGTAAAGGCTCATCTTATCAGCATTCCACATGAATTAAAATATTATTATTTGTTTATTATTAGTTTATTTAGCAGACGCCTTTCTCCAAGGCGACTTACAGAGATTAGGGTGTGTGAACTATGCATCAGCTGCAGAGTCACTTACAATTACGTCTCACCTGAAAGACGGAGCACAAGGAGGTTAAGTGACTTGCTCAGGGTCACACAATGAGTCGGTGGCAGTGGTGGGATTTGAACCGGGGACCTCCTGGTTACAAGGCTGTTTCTTTATCCACTGGCAAAGTTTGAATTTCTAACTCCAGGGGGTCCACAGTGCAGCTCATTATGAGGCAGCTTGAGCCTGAAACGGGGCTGTGCTGCATCACTGTAGCCTCTGGATTATTCCTTCAAGTATTGAAGCTCTCTAAAGGAGGACATCCCTCCACACTGCAGCTATCTGAGGAGTTGAAAACAAAAGAGAAGGGCTCTAGTCAGCGTTGACCTGAACTTTCTCTCTATTTGTACAATAAATGATAAAGCACAATACAATGGAGACTGGACCACAACTTTAAATGCATAGAAAAGATTCTGTATGTTCATTGACATGCAATCTCGATCACAACCCCAGACTGGGAGTTGCAGTGCACACTGGAGACCGTTACCAGTTACCCAGCAGTGAATGGGGCAGCACTTCCATCAAACCTAGCAGAGCATTGTGTCTGAATGTGTGGGCTTCACTGGAGTCGGAGTGCAAATACATCCTGGAAAGCAAAGCTAAGGCAGGACTGGCGAGCATACAGGACTTGTGGTATGGGGAGGGGAGGAAGACTTTTAGAAAAAGGATGATCTTCAGAATGTTTTACTCCTCAGCAGAACTAAACAAAGATGGTGTATAATGTAGCTTACATGGCATTTCATGGTAAAGTGTAAAATGACCACAGCAAAGCATTACCAGGGTACCCGAACCTACATTATAATACCTATAGAAATATATACACATAGCAAAAAGTCATATTTGATGATCACAGTATATTGCATTATTTGCATTTATATAGAGAAATATATAGTGCAATGTATTGGTCAATATATAGATAAATGCAGCGGTGTATTTTGTGATATTTGGTAGAATGGTACATATGGAAAGTACTGTGCATGCCTCTTTTAGTTTATGTGCTTGTGCAATACTGTAATAAACAATAATGGACAAAAACTTTCAATGTGTTAAAATGTTTATTATTTCTCTCCGATATACAAAACATTTCTTCTTTGTTCTGAAAAATATCACTGTAAATGTGTTAATCTGCATTTCTCAAGATGTTTTCATATATATACAGATATTGGCATTGGTTAAGCATCAAAAACATGACAGCAAGATCGGACTAATACATTCAATGATTAAGGTGCAAGGCAGCACAGCCATGAAGCACGAACAGAGTGTTACCTCTAGTGTTACTAGACAATCATTTCAACTTTTTTCTTTTTATTTCTACAAAAATAAGGTTATTTTGCATTCGTGTCAAGTAGTAGAGTAAATCTTGTTACAAAATGAAATGAGGAGGAGTTATTGCACACATCTATTATTTCAAAGGATTTCAAAGAAGAACAATCCTCAGCACTATCTGAGCTGTAATCATTAAAAACCTGCTCCTGCAGTTTCTACCCCTGTGATCAGTTCCAGTTAAACAGCAAGATAACAAAGAGGACAAAAAGGAAATGACATTCTGTACCAGAGGATGTGTGCAACAATCCAAACTGCTTGCACTTGCATATCAGAGCCTGGTGATCGCTGTTCACAACGTAGCATTCACATGAACTACATTGCTTTACAGTTTCCTGGTGGGGATTTTTAAAGGGAGACAGAAGTTTTGGATCCTTGCAGACAAATTTCTGAATTAATTTTATTCATTTTGCTTTTCTTAAAACAGTAAAATACACACACACACACACACACACACATATATATATTGTCCTGATGTTAAACATTGCAGTATAAATGTAATTCACATTAATTACAGTGATAATGTTTAATATATAAAAAATTGTAAACCTTCCTTTAGTGTTCTTTTGCTGCACTTCACAGTACAGCGTTGTCGAAAACAACAGGTTAAAGAATAGGCAGTTAATAGCGAACGATTATAAATAATGAATAATTAATAAAAACAATCAAGCAAACAAACTAACTAACAACAATGATAATCATAATAAAGATGTAATGTTCTCCCCCCCCACCCCCAAAAACATGGTGGATTTGAACAGCAAAACAGTCTACAGAAAACAGCCCGAACAGCATGCATTCTCAGTAACTAGGATTCTAGAGGGCCCGCTGTCATGCATGGGTGGGGGTGTGAGAGGGCAAGCTGGGTCTCTGGTGCCAGGCCACCATCTTTAATAACGTGGTGCCTGAGCCCCGACTGAAACAACTTTGATTTCCTCACGCCAGTTTAATAAGGGACATTCCCAGACGCTTCCAGCACAGGGGTGCTGGTTCTGTAACATGGATGCTGACGTGGTGGTCGCTTACAGCACCGAAGTAGTCAGGACTAATCCGAGGGTTTCTGGAATGAAATGGAGGAAGACTGGAGTGTAGCACAGCAAAATGAAAAAGTGGGAGCCCGCTACTTAGGAACACAGGCCTTGTGCACTGGCACGCCCTATATGCCAGTCACACAGCAGGGCTAGTCTGCTCAAAGAACATAAAGTGACATTACAAAAATGAATTTCACATAGCAGTCAGTACTTTAGGACACATGCATTCACGCACCCATGGCAATCGGATAGGAACCTTAAGCTTAGGATTCAGTTCAGTGTTTGTGGTAGGGTATGGTTTGTGTGTAGATGCCCATTCAGTGGTCCTCCACCTGTCAGATTGATTGCTCTGTAAACGTCTATTTTCAATAGCAGCAGCGTCAGTGTGTGAAGAGGCCTGTAGACCGTAAAGCAGAATATATTCAGAATCTCTTCTCCTTGTTCTGCACTGTTATGGCTGCTTCACACAGACCCTCTGACTAATGGAAGACTATATATGAGAATGTATGACAGGTATGCTCATTCAATTCCCTGCATGTCCTGTGTTTGCAAGTAAAGACTAGCATGCATACAAATGTAAACAAAAAATGGATTGCACATAAAAAGCAAAGGGCTGTGAAAAGGTCTCGAGTATTTAAAGTATCTATCGGAGGAGCCTCGAACTCCTGAACAGAGCTTGTCTGTTTCTGCCCTGCTGTACCAGTGTGTGTTTAGTTACTGGATAATGTACATTTCAAGCAGCCTATATTAAATAGCAGACACATCAGTATCCCTGTTTCTGTCACATACAGGGTTGTGCAGTTCAGCAAGCTGCTCTGTCAGTTGAATTCACAGCGTATAGCACCAAGGCACCGTGGAAAGCACATACCAGCAGTTACCTGCAGTTATCTGCTTCCCCTGGTGATGCTCAGCAATGCTCACTGTCCTGCGGTCTGTGAATGCTGTCAGTACTGCAGCTTGCTAACCCAGCCTGCTTGCAACCCCCCTGGAGGAGAGGCATGGTAAGTGCATAGCCAGGATTCCTGAATATTTATCAAACAAACAGACATATACCGTTATCAGGACCACAATGGTGCATTTCTCTTCATTTGATTATGCACAATCTTCCCAGAGAGATGCAATAATCAAGTATGTGATACACAGACACATATACAGTATATACATATTCACACACACACACACACACTACTGGCCACTAGTTTAGAGATTGCTTCCAGTAATTTACATCCATAAACCTAACCAATAGTTCTGAGTTTTAAATAATAATGCAGAAATAAAAATGATAATAATTTATGATTAAAGATTAATTGATTTATCACATCACTTACATGTTTTTGTTAAAACAGATTGATTGAATCTGTCAGAGCTAAATAAAATATAATAAAGTCATCTCTTTCATTAAACACTTTTAAATTCATTTCACAATTGTATATCATTTAGGACTTAATCGATTAAAAGATTTCTCATTTCTTGACCCATAGTGTGTGGGTGTACTGTACAGACATACAGGTACATACAGAATGGCAATAAGACTCCCGTTGCATAGAACTTGTCCCTATTTAAGATTATGATATGCTCTGTACCCGAAGCTACCCATTTGAATAAAGTGCAGGGGTTATTTCCTTACACTCAATTACACATACGCCTGCTGAAATCTCTTTACATTACCAAGCTCTACGTAGTGGGAGTCCGTGCAGCTCGTTCAACCTGGACTACAACCTTCACATATATGCCTCATTGACAGGGGTAGCCCAGACAAACAAGCTTGCAAGACGTTCAACATGTACAATATAAAGTCCCATTTTCTGCTGCTATCCGCACACACAGTCATCATCCCTCTAGGGTTCCTACGTGTACAGGCTGGGGGACCCCTGCAGTGCAGTAAAGTGGATTCAGTGGAGTAGGTTCTGGGGTCCCAGGCGGCAGAGTGTCTGCCTGGGCCACGGCGCTCGCACGCTCTCCTGTCACTGGGATTTGTCGTCGGTCTCCGAAGGACTGGACTCGCGTGGCAGAGATATCCTCTTGTGCCGGTCCCACAGCTTGTGGATCTCCGTGGTCTCCGTCTCGCTGCTGCTGGTGGTGCCGCTGTCCCGGAAACTGGCCAGCGGGGGGCGCACTTTCACACCTTTCACCGTCACCGAGCCTTCAATCGCCTTCCTCAGCTGGACAGGAAAAAAAAGCAATGCAATTTCAACACACTGACCTCCAGTGTCGGAGGTGTAAATTACACACAGTTATAGAATTGCTAAAACCTTGTTATTCTGTAAAGGGATGCATTATGTAATGCCACTACAGTGCTGCTAGATCCAAAACTGTGGACAGACCCGGTCGAGTACAGGGTAGATTGTAATGAGGTGTGGGATTCGTACCCTCTGGGTTTATAAAGCAGCTACTTTGCCACTCTGCTAAGGCGGATGTCTTTTCATAGGATTGTATACATCCTAGCCTTTAAAGCTGCCTTGGACGATGTCATTAGTGTCATGATTTTATATGTCAGGAGTCAGCCTGTGTGCTATTTTATATGTCAGGAGTCAGCCTGTGTGCTATTTTATATGTCAGGAGTCAGCCTGTGTGCTATTTTATATGTCAGGAGTCAGCCTGTGTGCTATTTTATATGTCAGGAGTCAGCCTGTGTGCTATTTTATATGTCAGGAGTCAGCCTGTGTGCTATTTTATATGTCAGGAGTCAGCCTGTGTGCTATTTTATATGTCAGGAGTCAGCCTGTGTGCTATTTGATCTATTTTAGATTATTCCCCTAGATTGTGTTTTCAGGACTGTGTTGTGGCTCCTGTTCTTGTAGGATCTTAGCCATTGTTTTTCAGTTGTTCATAGTTTATGGAATGGTCCTGTAATGGATGAGCTGCACACTCACTGATCTGTAACTTGTGTTCAGAACACGCTGGTGCGACACTGATGGATTTAAACAGGTTTCAAATAAACACACAACTATGCAGACATGATTGGGTGAGCGAAGCATTGTCTGAACAGCTCGAAGCTCCATGTCAAATTACCAGCTGCAATTTCCCATTGTTTAAAAAAACTGCCAAACAACTCACAACAAAGGGAATTAATCAGATGGTCCTGTCATTAAAATTCATTACCTGTCCTCAGTGCCTGTTCTAGCTACATAATGAGACAGCTTTGGAATAAAAAAAGAACACCATTGTGAAGCAAATACAGGCTTGTTACTGAAATGACATTGCATAACTGTGCAACGCTGGCTGCTGCTCGCATTCCAACAAAAGGGAAATGTCAGAGTGCTTCATGTTTTTGCATAGCAACAGTTGTCATGTCAGAGACGGCCAACACAGAACAGAAACTTCTTTTTATGATAAATATTTAAAGCATTACTGCTTGTGTAAGCTCTCTTTTAACCCCCTTTCACAAACTGAAACCAGGATGCTACACAGAGGATTAAAGCCTGCTTTTTACACTGGGATCCCCTTGGGGAGTGATTTGTTTTCATGTGTATTAATTGTCGGAGATGTATGATCACGAGCCAGGACAACAGATCACCATGGCAAACAGCATACCGACTGTGGGGAGTCATTACCGTGTTTCAAAAAAAAAATTGTTCGGTTGGCTAACTGTACTGCAGGGAGCCGTGGGACTGCCGGAGCTGCAGGCCCCTCTACAGCCCACCCTGCCTAACAATGTCAAATCCCAATGAATAACAAACCAGTGCATTATGAAAACCAGTGGACTGCAAAAAGAATGCTTTACAAATGCATTATAAACAAGGTTCATATTTGGTGCACAGATTACATCTGATTTACTTGCTCAAAAATAATAAATCAAGGTTCTCAACAAGACAGGATGAGCCCTCTTCGGAACACGATATTACTGGGCAATGGAAACATTGTTGCAACCCTAACCCTAACCCCAACCCCAAACCCTCATGCTGGCACAGATTCTAGAAGACAAAGACAGTGTTGCCATGGGAACTGGGTGATTGAAGGGCGTGTTGAGACTTACCTCCTTGAGCGACACCACCCCGATCAGTCTGCCGATGCTGGTGACATAGGCGTGGTCCAAGCCCAGCAGAGAGAAGATAGTGTGGGTCTACAGAGGAGGGGAAGCTGCTTAGTAAAGACATCTCAATTCTGCCATCACATTTCAAATGGTACATAACATATGAATAGCTTATTGTAAACTGCAGTCAAACACTTTTAATATGACGTGAAAGGGACTGAGCTAGAAGATGGATGATAGATAGGGTTGACTCAGGAGCTCACTAATAACATGACAAGCACAACTCTGTGTTGCTTGCTTTGCTGTAAAAAAAAAATATATATATATATTATATATATATATATATATATATATATATATATATATACACACACACACACACACACACACACACACACTGCTGTGCAAAAGTCTTAGGAATGTTGCATTTTTCTACTCTGATGCATTATGAGCATCAACAATTTACTCAAAGCCTCCACTAGTGTTTTCTACATTATAACAACCTTCACTTGCATAAAGAAGGAAAAACATTGAGTGAAATAGCTCGCATCATTCAAGGTGTGGTATCCAACGCATAATCAAACAAGTACAGAGAAACATCATCTGTGATTGACAAACCCAGGACTGGAAGACCCAAAAAGCTGTCTAACAAGGATGAGCAATACTTGAAGATAATATCCTTAAGGAATAGAAAGAATACAAGTGTTGAATTGACAACAGAACTGGCAGAAGGCACAGGTGTTGTTGTCCATCCATCAACAGTCCAAAGCACCTTTGACCATTGTTCCATAGTCCAATGTCTGTGTTCTTGTGGGTATTTTAGTCTTGTTCCCCTTTCTTAACAGAGGTATTCTTACTGCAACACGTCCTTTAAGTCCTGATTTCAAGAGTGACCTTCGTACTGTACAATAGTGTCCTTTAATTAGAAAAGATTTTCAATATGCAGTCTACTAGGAAAACCATAAACATACACATTTTTCTGTAAGCTATGGTGCTACTGTGCTATAGTATATCAGAAGATTTCAATATTACACTGCAACTTGCATACAGGTACACCTAATCTAGGTGGAAATCAGCTGTATCATTTGAAAATGTGCGTGACATTAACAAGACAAGTGATACAATGCAGAGCTTGAGTCCCATTGTATTCCGGAGGGCACATCACAAAGCGGTTTCCATGGAGCGCGGAGGGTGCTATTAATCAAGGGGGGCGTCACTGTCACAGATATACTAATAAATGACGGCCATATATTATTCATTATTTCACAGGGGTAACAGCTTACTGATGCAATTCATAATCGATTTGTGGCCAGTATTTTACCAGCGAAAACTTTTCATCGTTTCTCTAGCAACTGCTGAAGCAATTTGTTGTAGAGGACTCAACAGCTGCCTCATCCACAGTTTTGTGTGACTCTGAGCAAGTCACTTAACCTACTTGTGCTCCGTCTTTCAGATGAGACGTAATTGTAAGTGACTCTGCAGCTGATGTATAGTTCACACACCCCAGTCTCTGTAAGTCGCCTTGGATAAAGGTGTCTGCTAAATAAACAAATAATAGACTTCTCTAGAGGACCCTGGAAGGGGGGAGCTACCTTGTGAAGGGATGTCCTCTCCACCAGCTGGAACGGCGCCGGGTCGATCTTGCAGTTGTTGAAGTTGACCTGCTCTTCCAGCTGTCTCTCCTCCCACTCGATGACCTGCAAACATGAAGAGAGAGAATGGAGGACCAGTGCAGTGTGGGACACGAGTGTGACTCCTGAGACAGCTGGGCTTGTGAGATAATGGACTGCTGGGAAGGTGGAGAGGGCAAAGTTACTCCAGTTACACAATGCAGAGACAGACAACTAGAAACATGAATCTGAATGAAAACAGGCAATGCCAGCGCGCCCTCTCGCAGGCAAAAATGTCTTCTCCTCGATTACTCCAAGACATCTTCTGTGGCTTCTTACACAGAGGTTATGAAACAATGTATAGAACTGCCAGTATAATATAGATTTAACTGAATCTATCATCTTCCCTCTTCTCACACACAACAACTGCTGAGCAGTGTTGTCCTGTGGCATGTTAGAGGAAATAATGGAACTCCCCAGTAAGGTCAAGGGCATTATTTGAATGAGGGTGTTCCATTATTACAGGGGAACCTACCACAGCAATGCCATTATCACTATTAGATTACAGCTTTTTCAAGTTATTTGTTAATTTCCCACTGTGTCTGATATAACCATTGTAGTCACTGAATGGTTTGATTTTGGAGAGCAGTGCTTGAGCGTCCCTGTGAAGGATTTCATCAGAAAGCAATGGCTTTAGAACAGGTGTCGTTTATTAGTGTCATCTCTCAGTCATGCTTTAGTTGCCATTCTGTTATTGATTAATAACAGAGCAGCTGATCTCAATAGAAAACAATGGGAGAGGAGTGTCCGGCTGCTGTATAATAACGAACAGAAGGCAGGAAAAACACAAGAGAAACAGCAGGTCTCTAAAACTGAGTGCAGTCTCTGCTGCTTGCACAGGTCTGGCAGTGTAAAGTGAAGTTACTAAGAAGGTGCTTCTTGTCTCTGGATCACGAAAAGCCTTTGACCAAAAAGTCAGGCAAATATTAATAAAAATAGCTGCTCAGGGAGGTCTTGAAGATCATGAACAGAAAACTAAATTCACTTTCACTGCAGCCTCCTCGCAATATGATTTTTTTTCCAACGGACTGAAAAGCTAATAGATGTGCATTTGTGAGCCGTCAGGTTTGATAAACCCTAAACATTTCATAAACTGTGACAAATTATTCTGCAGATATAAAATCAATACACTTCCCCGAGACCAAATTGATTATGTGCATATTTTGACCTTTTGCAGGGAAAAAAATTGCATTTCAGCAAAACAGATGTTATTTCAACTACAGAAAAAAAGTCTACCTGTCTCTGAAAATATTGTATGAACTAGCAGTCACTTACACCATCAAGCTACTCAGGGTTTGAATGTGTGAGAGAGAGTGTGAGTATGAGAGAATGAGTGTGAGAGAGAGAGAGAGTGAGTGAGTGTGACAGAGTGAGAGAATGAGTGTGAGGAGTGTGAGAGTGAGAATGAGTGAGAGTAGGAGTGTGAGAGTGAGAGAATGAGTGTGAGTAGGAGTGTGAGAGTGAGAATGAGTGAGAGTAGGAGTGTATTTCTACTTGATTTCTCGAAACAAGCATCAGTTGTGAGATAATGACAGTAAGCATTTTGACAAAATAAACTTTCAATCCAGGACTGATGCCAACAGCAACAGCAAATATTCTAGGAACTCACTCCCAAATTACACAAATCTGTAAACTGTGTGCATGCAAAGTGCAGAATCAAACTTTGAGAGGCTGCATCCAGCATCCATTCTCTTTGATGCAAACAATGTTCCCCAGGGAACCAATTTAGATTTTTATTTTTTTGTACAAAAACACTACTTGAGTTGTGAAACTGTAACTGCTATTGTAAATAAATAAATAAATAAATAAATAAATATACATTTGAAGAATAGAACCAAATGCGTGCATTACAATGCAACAAAAGTGATTTTGTTTTTAGTTTGGAAGTAAATTTGGAATTTGGAGCCCCTTTAAGCTGTCAGTCCCCCTCAGCCCTCCCCTGCAGCACAGCCACTGCCAGTGGACCTGGAGTGCTCACAGCAGGGGTAGAGTGAAGACTGGGGCTGGGGGACAGACCAGGGCATTCAGGGTCAGCTGAATCTTCCAGGAGATTGTGTGAAACTAGGTCAGGATGAGTGGTGCCCAGGAGCAGCCCCACACAACAGAGAGCAGAGCAGTGAAGTCATGAGCTTGATTATTATTATTGTCTATTTCGTAGCAGGCACCCTCATCCAGGATGCAGGCAAAGACGCTCACACTTGATGTCATGTTTTTTTTAGTACTATGCAATTGACTCAATCCTCAACTGACCCACAAAGGCGGCCCAGTATGGGCTTGCCCACATGGCCACGCAAGCGTGCCACGAATCCCCACCACGTTACATCACAGCAATAGGATGAGTGGATCTCAAGATGCTGCTGACACAGTATATGGTAGAAGGTTATAGTTTGGCTTACCTCCAATACCGTCATGTCATCTTCCACGTCAAACTCGTCCTGGGGGGAGGGGGGAGAAAAACAGCAGAGATGAAAACAACAACAGGAGCAGGGCGGCAGGCTGCCTCAATAGAAGGGTCTGCTTCCTCTGTGTGTTGCTGAATCAAAAGCAATTGGTCTGTTTGACAAAAGAATTGTAACAAATGGAACATGCAGAACAAAACTGGCACAGACACACAGACGGATCTGAAAAGAAGAATCACTGAATACAGCGGGGCAGGCCTGCATTCATAAACAGCGATCCTGGGTTCAACAATGTGCTGCATTTCTGCAACGTATTCTTTTTTTGTTATTTAGGATTTGATTTATTTTATAATTTTTTTGTTTTAAGCTTACAAAATTTCTTGGCGATGCACATTCAGCACATTGCTAAAACACGCACCCACTTAATATATGAATACTACACGATGTCCAAACTTGGCACAGGCACGATTAATAATGCTTGGAACAAGTGAGCCACAGGTTGAACTAAAACAGCTTTCTACCACCACAGCTGAAAAATGGGCTGTCCCACAGAACAGACACGATGAGAGTCAGACACCGAACCCACCCCAGACCATGGGATCCAGCGACATCAATCACATGAGAGTCAGACACTGAACCCACCCCAGACCATGGGATCCAGCGACAGCAATCACATGAGAGTCAGACACAAAACCCACCCCAGACCATGGGATCCAGCGACAGCCAATCAGAAGAGGGCTGGAGGCACTGAGCCCAAATACCTTGGGACAAATTCCTAGCAGCATCTGAAAATACAGCATGCTTAATCCCAGGTGTGCTGTCTTTGATCTCAGCACATGAAGCAGGAACACTGTGCCATGCTGATAACAGAAAAAAAGGGCATCCTCTTTTTCCTCCCCCATAGCAGAAAAGTACAAAAATAAAAATAAATAAATATACTGTGCCAAAAAAACAAAAAAGGATCAAAACCACAGAAGCAATGATTTGAGTGTTCTGTACCAGTACTTCTGGGATGATCTGCAGGGATCATATAATATATACAGAAGCACTGCATAGTTAAATGTGAACATTTCCGCCTCAGTGCTTTAGAAGTCAATAGACCACACTGCATAAGGACACAGAGCCCATAAACCATTCCCTTTGCAGCATGCCGTTACCCTGACTTTAAATCATTACCAGGACACAGCACTGAGAAGAATTTACGGCATGTCTATATTCAAACGCATCTGTCCCATTAACCTGCAATAACAACAATGAGCATGTCAATATCTTGTATGTGTCTGCGATGCACTCAAGCTTGTTCATGAACCTTGCATCAAGTAAACCAGCTATGTTCTGGCCTCTCCTAATCAGCTGCGAATGGCAGGTGTGTCTGAGTGGAGCTCATTGTACCAATGCTGTTAGATGCGGTTTTAAATATATTTATAAATGTGTTACAATGATGTGAAACATAACACATTAAGTATTATAAGAACACCTATTTAGTTTTAGATTTAAATATATTCAAAATCAATATTTGAGTGTGGACAAAACCTTGAAGTATTTGATATTTATAAATGAAATCTCAAATGTAAATCTATTTGTCTCACAGCTGGTAGCTAATAGTATACACAATGTCTTTCACATAAACACATAAACAAGACTTATTAAACATTCTCTACTTTCCTCCAAGCACCTGCTTAGAGATGTCAGGTCCTGCTTGCTGACACACTAACCCAGTGACCTCAATTAACGGTATTAAAATGCGCAGGGCCTCCCGTGCTGTAGCTAAAATAACCCTTTCTGGTTTTTAGAACCGAGATTAATTAAATGCTTGTGAGAGGTAAGCAAACGAAGGCCCAAGGGAGTTAACCCAAACATCCTGGATAGATGCATCTAAACTGCGGCAAAACTCTACCAACCTGTTAGGAATCCTGCACAGCACACAGTGTACTTATCAATGGAGTAGAGAGACCCTTCCGATAGAGATCTGAGAGGCTGAGCAGAGCACCTGGAGCGTGAAACCTCTACTCTCATTGGGTGTCACTGACGTCCGTTTACTGGCTGGGGGGGTTCTTATAATTAATTATACAATACCGTACAGCATAGAGAACTCAGCTCTGGGGATCAGAGAGACAGCATATTCAGCTGACACAAATCAATACTGGGACACAGAGTAGCTAATAGCATACACAATATCTTTGCAATATATGAGTCTCCAGTGCTTTCTTTCAATCCCTTGTAGTCTGCTGACCATGGTAACTAAGGAGGGCTGTGTGGTCCAGTGGTTAAAGAAAAGGGCTTGTAACCAGGAGGTCCCTGGTTCAAATCCCACCTCAGCCACTGATTCACTGTGTGACCCTGAGCAAGTCACTTAACCTCCTAGTGCTCCGTCTTTCGGGTTAGACGTAGTTGTAAGTGACTCTGCAGCTGATGGATAGTTCACACACCCTAGTCTCTGTAAGTCGCCTTGGATAAAGGCCTCTGCTAAATAGACAAATAATAAGTGGAAGTCCAATCCAAGCATGGTTGGAATGATTTCATTCTTGATCATAGCAGCCTGTCTGCCTCCAAACCCCCTCCCTGCCTGCTTCACTGTAATTCTGTAATTTACAAAAGCAAAGTACGCTCTGGCAATTCTGTGCATAGCTTAAATGAGCGACACGACTCCTGAAATGTGTCTGCTGTGTCGTGTGCTAACAATGAGAGATTAGAAAAGCAGCACGGCCTGCTCTCTATAGAGCTCCTGAATCAATGAGACCTGTCTGAGACTGAACCATTCTGCCAATGAGCAGATCAGTACAGCTCGCTCTCTATAGAGACCCGTCTGAGACTGAATCATTCTGCCAATGAGCAGATCAACACATCCCGCTCTCTATAGAGCTCCTGAATCAATGAGACCCGTCTGAGACTGAATCATTCTGCCAATGAGCAGATCAACACAGCCCGCTCTCTATAGAGCTCCTGAATCAATGAGACCTGTATGAGACTGAATCATTCTGCCAATGAGCAGATCAGCACAGCCTGCTCTCTATAGAGACCCGTCTGAGACTGAATCATTCTGCCAATGAGCAGATCAGCACAGCCCGCTCTCTATAGAGACCCGTCTGAGACTGAATCATTCTGCCAATGAGCAGATCAGCACAGCCCGCTCTCTATAGAGACCCGTCTGAGACTGAATCATTCTGCCAATGAGCAGATCAGCACAGCCCGCTCTCTATAGAGACCCGTCTGAGACTGAATCATTCTGCCAATGAGCAGATCAGCACAGCCTGCTCTCTATAGAGACCCGTCTGAGACTGAATCATTCTGCCAATGAGCAGATCAGTACAGCTCGCTCTCTATAGACCCATCTGAAACTGAATCATTCTGCCAATGAGCAGATCAGCACAGCCCGCTCTCTATAGAGACCCGTCTGAGACTGAATCATTCTGCCAATGAGCAGATCAGTACAGCTCGCTCTCTATAGAGACCCGTCTGAGACTGAATCATTCTGCCAATGAGCAGATCAACACAGCCCGCTCTCTATAGAGCCCCTGAATCTATGAGACCCGTCTGAGACTGAATCATTCTGCCAATGAGCAGATCAACACAGCCCGCTCTCTATAGAGCCCCTGAATCAATGAGACCCGTCTGAGACTGAATCATTCTGCCAATGAGCAGATCAGCAGAAAACCTGCTGGCTCTCAGATCCCTAGCACTGAGTCCTCTATAATAATGTGTATTATTCAGCAGGTTAAATTCAAGGTCTCTATAATGAATGATCTTTTCATATTAACTAACAAAAAGTACCTTGTCCATTACTTCACCATATTATAGAAATTCATGAGAACCTGGCAGAAGAAGTAAGAAGGCATAATAGATTTTCATAGATCCAGTAAGAATGTAATTCAATTGGGAAAATGCTTTTAGTCGAATTTCACATTAATTCAAACCTTGGCAGGTAAACAGGGTGTCTGACACCTGCTTGCACAGGGGATTTTTAGAAACAGAGAGGTCAGGCTTAGTTCAAGAATTGGAAAGCAAACTGAGACTATTACATTTAACTATATTTTTAGAGCCTGGATTTCAGTGAAAATAACTGGATCTACAACTGCAGAAGTTTTCCATGAACCTTCTAACAGACTTTATTCAATCTTATTTTGTTAAAACACATTTATATATAAAATAAAGCTAATCTACTTTTAATGTTAAGATGGAAATATATTTTAGACCCAGGTTATAATAATCAGACAGAGTTGGTGGCACATATTTAAAACACCTCTCTATCTATCTATATATTCACCAGTCAAGGACATGACATAAATGATGTAAGGTTTGTAGTATTAGAACAGCTAAAATTAGACAATGCGACATATAGAAGAATAAAAGCAAGTAAATGGATAAATAGACTGAACACGATTATGCCAGCGGGACTCAATAGAAAAGAATGAACTAATTGACTCCAATAAATAGGTAACATTTAAATAAATAAATAAACAAAATTAATTCAAAAGTTGTGCATGCTGATGCGCTGGGGAGCCCAAATCAAGGCTGATCCTCAGAGTCAGCACTGCATGATATAAATATAAGTTTATATAAAATAATGTTAATTAGAATTAATACAGATTTAAAGATAGAAGTAAAAATTATGTCACAATATATAGAACACCATTACATCATGTAAGAATAAATCATTAATTTGAATATAGTATTAAGGAACTCCATGGCACAGAGAAAAATAACATCATGTTCAAAAGTTCATCTCACATGTTTTGGAAATGAAGAGAGGGTGGGAATAAGAGATCATAACCAATTCATTTTAAAAAGGAGTTACCAATTGGAGTTACCTGGGTTTCTTAATGTTTTGTTCACTTGAAAGGAGGCAGATTAATGTCTAAATGTAATTAAAACTTGTGACGTATGAAGCGGAGAAAAAGTTCTATGAAAATCAAGGCAAGACCCCAGTCATGCATCGCTCAACTTGCTAACTACAGGTTGCGTGGTCCATGCTCTGAAGATCTCTGAAAAAGCTGGTTGCTGTTTGGTCGTATTCAGAAGCCTCTGTCTTTGAAGACAGTTCCTGTCTTTACATTATATTACACAACTACACTTCCATATATAGGAAGGTAAGAATCATTTTGAATTTCTATCTCATTTACATTGACGCATTGCTATAAGGTAAAGGAATTATATTTTAGCTTTAGAGAGTGATACTTTGTATGCTCTAGGATTTAGCGGTGGGCGGTTTTAGCATTTTGCATGCATGGCCTAAGGGAAAAAAAACATGTAATAACCATATTTGTATGGAAGTGTTATTTCTGTTAAAATTGTAAGGCACTGAATCAACCAGACTGCCTACTAGCAGGGATCCAAAGTGGTCTGGAGCCGCTCGATCCATTATTAAGCATTTCATAAATCGAAGGAGTACTAATACTGCTCTGATTGGTTAAAAATTCAAATTGATTTTCTTGATTATTTAAAAGTTGTCTGGATATATTGTAAGTCCAGTGCACAAACAATCCATTTACAAGAGTCCAAAACATCTCTGCGTCCACCTTAAACATCTCCCCTGAATTTAAGAGTGTGCTCAGAGCATATATATATATATATATATATATATATATATATATATATATATATATATATATATATATATATATATATATATATAAATAAAAAGAAGTATGTGGAATCTGACAAATCGATAAGCCCTTCGTTTAAAGTGGGTTTAAATAATTAAACACCTTCCTTCAGTAACAGTAGACCTTTAAAAGAAATACAGCATGGACCAGCATTGAGGCAGTTAATTAAAACCAGGGCCAAGATGGAAATTCCTATTCTGAAGAGAAAGCTGCCTGAGCAAGGGGGGGTGTTTTTTCATTGGGTTTGAAAGAAGGAAAACGCAGTAAAAGGCTGTGATGATTATAGGGTTTGACATAATTACCCTGCAGTTCAATCTTCCGCTGTCACTCGCAGTACTCCAGCAATCAAGAAAATGTCAAACCGGCCAACAATAGCAACTTTGAGTCCCAGGTAAACAATGGCAGAGCCGAGGCTGGCTCTTCAAAAAGGTGACATTTCAATTCAGCACTGAACTGTCCCCTTACACCATTACCTATAGGCTGAAATAATTCTGGCACATGGCATGTAAGCCACATACATTTTTAATGAACTGCAGAGCTGTAGAGCTGGCATTTCTGCAAAAGAAAGCAGGAACACACGAGAGAGAGAGAGACAGATAGAGAGAGAGAGAGAGAGAGAGAGAGAGAGAGAGAGAGAGAGAGAGAGAGAGAGAGAGAGAGAGAGAGAGAGAGAGAGAGAGGATAATTTAAAGAATACTACACTGTAAACCTCTCCTTGCTGGGTTCTAGCCTGTATGTTTTCATAGCAGCTGCTTCCACTGTAATTTCAGGGTTTGTCACTGAAGCCCACTTCAATTACAAGAAACATTTCCGCACAAGAACCTCTCCTAGATTTGTACAAGAACAGCAGCTGTGACTTTGCGATCCACGGCATGTTTTGTTTTACAGTGCAGATTGTTCTGTCTTCCCAGCCAGTAAAGAGTAGGAGTTATAAAATTCAGAAACTGCAGAAGAGCCTGAAGAATAGGAAGCCAATTAATAATTATCTCTACAACAACACGTGTGTAATTAAAGAGCTTGGTATATGACAGGTTTAAATCTTTCATTGGGATCCCTAAATAAACCTGCACATCTGATCTCCCACACATTCACAGTGCAGGACTGGCGAGGATGAAAGTGAAACAGTCTGTAAAGAACAGCGATTAAGCAGGCAGGTGACGAGGGCGCCTGTGCTCTATCAGATGAATGAGTACTTGCTGTCCAGAACGCAGTGTTCCACTGTTCCAATGCAGTTGCTGACCTGTCGTTCTGTAATGCATACAGGACAAGGCTCACACTCCTACAGATAACTCGGACAGCAGGGATTGCATTAGAGACCTGCAGCAGGCAATTGCAGGGGTATGTGTATAGTGTATGGGACCCTGGATATGTGTGAATTCCAGCAGGTTTGGCCTGACAAAAACCCATTACATCCCCCGCTCTGAATTCACTCATCTCCAGCACAGGATGACTCTCAATCAGGCTCGCCAGGATGAGTCGGTGCAGATGATTGCCTCAGGGAATGGGAGAGTGGGAGAGGCCACTGTTGGGTCCCAGGTGGTTTCGCTGCAGACATACACACCCACAACTCAACAGGAAGTACTGCAAGCAGACAGGAAGGAGGAATCGGGAAGCGTGGCTCCTACCTTAGTCCCACCACAAACCAGTCCCTGCTGGAGTGGAAAGACCCACACTAGCCAGGTTGTTAAGATTCACATTATTATTAACTTGAAATTTAAATCAGCAACAGACAATCCTACTCAAACTATTTAAATTGTTTAAGTGTCTTATATGGAAATAAGTCATAGAGAAATAGGGGCATACCTACTATCTTGTAAAGAGCTTTGTGATGGTGGTCCACTATGAAAGGCGCTATATAAAATAAATATTGATTGATTGATTGAAAGTAATTTGCACAGATTTGAGCTCCTCACCCTGCCTGCCTGGTCAGTTGCTGGTGTGTATGGCTGTAGTATTTTAATAGTTGAGTCGTTTTATCTGAACAGTTCTGTGATTGCAGATTTGATGGCAAGCTTGTTCTTTGATTGCTGCCCTACTGTGCTGACTCCCCTTTCACTGGTCAGTGTTGAAGGAGGGTATTTGGACTCCAGCAGCCCCATTGCTGTCCCGGGTGCTCACTTTGTTAAGGGTCTGTTTTGTCGAGTCTGTGTCACTTTTCAACAGGCTTTGAAAGCCAATGGAGCCGCTGGTCTGAACTCATAGATGAAAGGATGTCTATAAGACCTAATACAAATTTGAATACTAGTCATGCTGTAAATATTCATGTCAGTCAACAACTGAATCATAGCTGAACAATGGTTCTCAGGAAGAAACGCATCATTTTGATGTTAGATTGGAGTGAAATCCAAGCTGCTTTTCTGTAAGGTACTTATTTACTGTATTGTTCTCATGGGGATAGTTCTGTGTAAAAGATATTTTGGCAGCATGACTTTTCCAGTGCATGAGTGATGCGTTGAGGATTGAATCCTGTCACTACACACAGCTGAATAAGATGAGGGATTCAGGGGAGCCAGAGAGGACTGGCCTGGGCTGCGGCAGACAGGAATCAGCACAGTACAGCAGGGTTTGGACAGGTTTCACAGGGAGGCAGTATGATTCAATGATTGTTCAATGATTGCTTTGAGGATGCTTTGATTTCATGTATGGCTTTTTGTTGGGTTGGTTGGGTGGTTGGTTGGTGCCACTTACCACGATAGATATCGTCACTCGTTTGGGCTTTCTGTTGTCAGGGGCACCTGACAGCTCATTGTTCTTTAGTTAAAGACAACAGGAGGAGACAGAGCATTAAACACAGGAGCAGCACAGCACACCTACACTGCACACCTGCACAGCACACCTGCACTGCACAGCACAGCACACCTGCACAGCACACCTGCACTGCACAGCACACCTGCACTGCACAGCACACCTGCACTGCACTCACAGGCTCACAGACACCGGCTAGCATCAGGTAAAGCCTCCATCCCTCCCCATGCACACATGCTATAAAGAAGGGGCATGGGGGGCTGCAGCAGGGGAAGAGGCGCAGAGCAGGGCTCACACTGCATTGCTGTATGAGACGTTTCAGGTGCTTTACAAAGGTACAACTCCACATTTAAAAAAACAAAAAACAAACTGATTACACCTCTGAATGTTTCTTTACCACACTCTACATGTCTGTGCAAAAGCTTTTTAGATATTATTTTACAATCAGGTACTGTAAACCTGCTTAGGGGAGATTTGCCAGCAGTCTTTTTTGTTTTTTGTTGAAAGCTGACAACTGTCAGACCAAATGAAAAGCTAAAAAGGTAACGACTGACAGAAGACACACGCAGGCTGTGGGGCCAGCCAGACATACCTTGGCGGGCTCGCTCACTGGGTTGACACAGAACAGGTTTTTTAAGGCGATGGCAGTGTTGTCCTCAGGCCCTGGGAAGAGAAAGAAGAGAAAGCAGGAAAACAAATTAGCTTGTTTATTTTGCCATGTACCAGACCACTCCACGTGGTTCGTGTACTCCAGGGTTAGTGTAAGCTACACACTGCAGCACATGATGTAATGATACATAGAACTGAGCATGGCTCATTATATACATCTTCAAAGCAGCTGAGACCCTCGCTGAAATTACAGCCTTTTTTAATACATTTTTATAAAACGTCACTGAACTCTAGAATCAATTAACAATCCGCAGAGCAAACGGCAGAAAAGAAAAGGCTTAACTTCGGACAGATGGGTGTGAAGTGAGAGGCCGCCACTGCATGCTGGCTTAGCAGTTTGTCATAAAATCTATCTGGAAATTCAATTTCAGAGAGGAGAGGGCACGGGGACTAATCAGTTGAACTGCTTTCTAGCAAGGAGCCATGTTCAAATGACCTGGGTCTGCCATGACCCAGTGCAAAAAAAGCCATTATTAATACCTTCTTCCTCTAAATGTAGATTTTCACGATATTCTCACTAGGTCACACTAAGCTCAGGATACACTAAACAGAAATTGCTACAGTTGGTTTTCATAACCTTAGCACCAACTCTGTCCTATCCAGCAGGTATGTCCCCTATTCCCAGCACTGCCCAGACTGAGGGGGGTGGGGGGGGCTTACCAGTGGGGGTCTCCACTGTGGGGCAGGAGGCTCGTTTCAGTGCTGGCTTCAGGGGCTTCTGCAGTCCTGCGTTCGAGGGGCTGAATGTGGACGTATCCGTGGAGATCTGCGTAGAAACAAAAACACACAGCAAAGAAAAGACGGAAATGAGGACACTGACACAGCTCTCTGCCCAACACATGAGCGCAGCACAGAAACCAGGACCGGAGGACAGCTGGAAACTAAATGGAGACAGACTGAGGACAGAAGGTATTGAGGAGGGTATGGAATGGGGTTCCAAGCCACACTGTCAAAGCTGAATCATTGGGAACAGAATTTTTGAGAGAACTACCTCTAGAACACTGAAGAGCACTGATAGACACCTTCTTATCACATCTCAGTATCAATAAGCCATACCTGGACACTGAAGAGCACTGATAGACTCCTTCTTATCACATCTCAGTATCAATAAGCCATACCTGGACACTGAAGAGCACTGATAGACTCCTTCTTATCACATCTCAGTATCAATAAGCCATACCTGGACACTGAAGAGCACTGATAGACTCCTTCTTATCACATCTCAGTATCAATAAGCCATACCTGGACACTGAAGAGCACTGATAGACTCCTTCTTATCACATCTCAGTATCAATAAGCCATACCTGGACACTGAAGAGCACTGATAGACTCCTTCTTATCATTTTAATCCCTGATAGACAGGAAAGAGACATATAAGAAAAACGATGGCATTTAATTATTATGCAAACATTATGCTATGTTGTATTTAGTGTTCTGTCTGCGCTATGAACTCAGTCAAATAGTAATGTTTTATTATGGCTTTAAGCATTCCTTGCTTTCTGAAGTGCTCCGGGCGAGTTCCCTCTGCTCCCCTTCCTTTTCCAGCTCCCTTGAAGTTGCTGAGCTCTGCAGGGTTTTCAACATCCCTCCTCATTGTGAGATTGCAATGCAGTGCACAGCCTATCTGCAGAGTGTGCCCAGCATGGCAATCAGGGGTTACACAACAGACAGAGCAGGGTGTGTGGGAGAGAAAGAGATACAGAGAGAGGGGGAGAGAGAGAAAGAGATACAGAGAGATACAGTACACACTCCCACACACTGCACTGTGCTGAGAGGGGTCCCTCTCCAGTACACACTCCCGCACACTGCATTGTGCTGAGAGGGGTCCCTCTCCAGTACACACTCCCACACACTGTACTGTGCTGAGAGGGGTCCCTCTCCAGTACACACTCCCACACACTGTACTGTGCTGAGAAGGGTCCCTCTCCAGTACACACTCCCACACACTGTACAGTGCTGAGAGGGATCCCTCTCCAGTACACACTCCCACACACTGTACAGTGCTGAGAGGGATCCCTCTCCAGTACACACTCCCACACACTGTACTGTGCTGAGAGGGGTCCCTCTCCAGTACACACTCCCACACACTGTACTGTGCTGAGAGGGGTCCCTCTCCAGTACACACTCCCGCACACTGCATTGTGCTGAGAGGGGTCCCTCTCCAGTACACACTCCCACACACTGTACTGTGCTGAGAAGGGTCCCTCTCCAGTACTCACTCCCACACACTGTACTGTGCTAGGAAACCCCGGGTCTTAAAATATGTCAGTAATTCAGCCTCAACAACATGGCTCTGCAACCCGTTCCTTACGCTACCCTGTACCCTAATGCCTGTCTCCACTTTAACCCTCTGGTCCTGGTTTCTGTGCTGTGCTCGGCTTTCAAATCCTTTTAAGATCGAAAGGCTTCAATCAAGCCCTCCATAATGCAGTCCCCTCAATCTCCACAGCTCATCCCCTGTGTAATAATGATTCCTCAATGTTATGGGAAGGGTCGCGCTGACCTGGAAGCGCACCTCCTGGCTGGCACGCTGGCTGCCTGGCTCGTTGCCACCCTGGCCCTGGCTGTGGTTGGAGAGGCGCTTCTTGGCAGCCTGTGCCCTCTCCTGCAGGTATGCCAGGCGGTTGTGCTGCCCCAGCTGCTGGGTGAGCAGAGCCTGGAGCTGCGAGCGCTCGATGGAGCCCAGGAGGATCATCGATTCTGGGGGGAAAGCGACAGACATAAGGTAGCAAAAACAAAAACTCATCGAGGCATTATTTATTTGTAGCGAAGAGGGTTGAAAAGGGTTGATAATTCACAAATCTGGTTATCTGACAGGTGCTGACAGTAAATAGTCATGTACTGTGCTTTACTGCATAAAGGTCCCTCACTGAATGCTGCAAATTTGTTTTTTGAGGAATTCAAATTTCAAAACAAAACGTGAGTGATGTTTATCATGTTACTAGGATTGAACAGTACATTCTGGCAAAGAGGCACCAATCGCATCACAGGTTTTTCCTGGAATAGTTTGAAGCTCAATGTGGCTTGGACAGAAAGTAAATCAATTAAGATTCAAAATATAAAACAGAAAGTACTGCAGGATGGTTTTTGCTGCTTTGCAATTCAAATGGGAGTCGTGCGTCTTGCTTGCAAGCTTGCTTGTTGGTGGAGCTGAGAGCATCACTTAAACTATCTGCAGTAAGGGGTTTTTCATGCATTGATCTTTTCGCTGTTCTTTGATCTCTAAGAATGGAGAAAGTTAAATTAATCTTTCTGCTTACTAATGTATCTACCTATCTACATGGACCGTGCTCCAGAGAGAGCCCTGCCTCTGAGCAGTGATGTGGGGCCAGGGCTTGGGCAGTGCCCCCCTCTCACCTGCAGACTCCACCAGCGCCAGGGTCTTGAGGTTGCCTATCTGCAGCACGTCGTGCAGGTCCCGGTAGCAGCAGTTCAGGGTGACATAGTGCACCTCACGCACCATGATGTCCTCCACGCGGATATTGTACTTCCTGCAGGATCACAGCGAGGCAGAGGGAGAGGGAGGGAGAGGGAGAGGGAGAGGGAGGGAGGGAGGCGTTCCACATGACAGAGAGATGGTTTTCAGTTGACTACAGTATAACGTCAGGGGATCGATCAACCTGTTTGAACTCATAGGAACTGATCAATCAACTGATTGATTGAATGATTGTTTTCATAGCATTTATAAAACAGTAAAATCATGTTCTCTTTTCCATGCTGTACCTCCCGCTGACACACGCTAGTTGCTCCTGGGCATTTGAGTCTTTGTAGGAAAATCTATTTTTTTAAAGACTAAAAACGTCTTTAATAAATTACCATTAAAAAATAAAATTCACCTTTACCACAATGTGTGCATTTTTCTGAGACCAACAAAATTCTAGGTAATATTTACTCAGATTTACTGGAAATATTTTGTTAGCACCATGTACTTTAACAAAAATAAGAAAGTGAATCGAGTCCTGTAATAATATTGACCCTGCACACTGTCCCGAGTCCTGTAATAATACTGACCCTGCACACTGTCCCGAGTCCTGTAATAATACTGACCCTGCACACTGTCCCGAGTCCTGTAATAATACTGACCCTGCACACTGTCCCGAGTCCTGTAATAATACTGGCCCTGCACACTGTCCCGAGTCCTGTAATACTGACCCTGCACACTGTCCCGAGTCCTGTAATAATACTGATCCTGCACACTGTCCCGAGTCCTGTAATAATACTGACCCTGCACATTGTCCCAAGTCCTGTAATAATACTGATCCTGCACACTGTCCCGAGTCCTGTAATAATGCTGACACTGCACACTGTCCCGAGTCCTGTAATAATACTGACCCTGCACACTGTCCCGAGTCCTGTAATAATACTGACCCTGCACACTGTCCCGAGTCCTGTAATAATACTGACCCTGCACACTGTCCCGAGTCCTGTAATAATACTGACCCTGCACACTGTCCCGAGTCCTGTAATAATACTGACCCTGCACACTGTCCTGAGTTCTTTAACAATGCAATTTTTAAAAGTCTATTTGAATGCATTAAATTCAGTTTGATATTGATGAAACTCTTTTAGACTGTTAGGCTGGTTTCCTCCACAGAACAGTTTAAAACATGATCCATCAGTGAGTTCTGCTCTCACGACAGCAGCATCTCTGGGGAGTCCTTCTCTGTTCTGAATCTTTAAGATGTTAATAAATGTGGCGTGTTAAATGACTGCTATCAGTGCTTTACCGATGGGAGTTTTGTCTGTTTATTATATATTTGTAATGACTCTTTTTCATTTTATATTTAATAATGAGTGTCTGTTTCACCATTAATATTCCATCCTTCATACTCAATATTCCTCTCTTCACTTCCCAGCTCAGCTCCGAGCATCCTCCTCTTAACACTGGAGCCTACGCAGAACACCAGAGCTCCATATACATAAAATAATTACTGCCGCAGGTACAGAAATACCACCTGCTGAGGTCCTCATTGTGTTAAAGTGCCATCCTACTAAAAAATGAATCAGCTATTCACTTGCAGATGTGTGCCGTACATTTATCGCAGACTGAAAGTTAAAAATCTGCCAACTGAAAAAAACAACTCCTCCAAAATCTCTTTTTGTGTGGGTGAATGGTTTTATTGTTCTGAATATCCTATTTACTGAACCTAAAAAAACACTCAACCTATGAGACCACACTGCCTCCCAGTCCGACACTAGTAATCCTCACGCTGCCTCCTAGTGGCGCACCATCCCTCAGCTCTAACAACAAGCCCACACTGCCCTTCCAGTCCCTCAGCTCTAACGAGCCCACACTGCCCTTCCAGTCCCTCAGCTCTAACGAGCCCACACTGCCCTTCCAGTCCCTCAGCTCTAACAACAAGCAGCCCACACTGCCCTTCCAGTCCCTCAGCTCTAACGAGCCCACACTGCCCTTCCAGTCCCTCAGCTCTAACGAGCCCACACTGCCCTTCCAGTCCCTCAGCTCTAACAACAAGCAGCCCACACTGCCCTTACAGTCCCTCAGCTCTAACAACAAGCAGCCCACACTGCCCTTCCAGTCCCTCAGCTCTAACAACAAGCCCACACTGCCCTTCCAGTCCCTCAGCTCTAACAACAAGCAGCCCACACTGCCCTTACAGTCCCTCAGCTCTAACAACAAGCAGCCCACACTGCCCTTCCAGTCCCTCAGCTCTAACAACAAGCAGCCCACACTGCCCTTCCAGTCCCTCAGCTCTAACAACAAGCCCACACTGCCCTTCCAGTCCCTCAGCTCTAACGAGCCCACACTGCCCTTCCAGTCCCTCAGCTCTAACAACGAGCCCACACTGCCCTTCCAGTCCCTCAGCTCTAACAACAAGCAGCCCACACTGCCCTTCCAGTCCCTCAGCTCTAACGAGCCCACACTGCCCTTCCAGTCCCTCAGCTCTAACAAGCCCACACTGCCCTTCCAGTCCCTCAGCTCTAACGAGCCCACACTGCCCTTCCAGTCCCTCAGCTCTAACAACAAGCAGCCCACACTGCCCTTCCAGTCCCTCAGCTCTAACGAGCCCACACTGCCCTTCCAGTCCCTCAGCTCTAACCACGAGCCCACACTGCCCTTCCAGTCCCTCAGCTCTAACAACAAGCAGCCCACACTGCCCTTCCAGTCCCTCAGCTCTAACAACAAGCAGCCCACACTGCCCTTCCAGTCCCTCAGCTCTAACAACAAGCAGCCCACACTGCCCTTCCAGTCCCTCAGCTCTAATGAGCCCACACTGCCCTTCCAGTCCCTCAGCTCTAACTCAGTGACTACACTGACCAAACCCCAAAGGCCTGTGGGTTTGAAATGTGTTAGTCTGCGCTGGCATTGTCCAGCAGGGTTAGAGGGATACCAAGTTAACGAACAGGGGGCTCTGTGGAGATGGAGGCTGCTCGACACTGGCAGGTAAAGGATGTGGTTTGACCAGGCCCTGCCAGCATTGCCACCAGGACATAGAGGCCAGAGCTACCCCTCTATCATTCCAGATCCTCTGGCAAAGCCACCAAATACAACGCCGAAAACAATTACAAAAAACAAGAAAGAAAAACAAAAAGGCACATTTCTGACATCCTGTTTTTCTCCTAACCTCCCTCTCCCTCAATACAGCAGCAGCCACTTTGCAAGGGAACAGTTCTTTTTTTATTATAGTGGATTTGCTATTCAGCCTTGCACAACAAGATTAAGTAATGCGTCTGCTTGAGAGAGAATGCACAGAATATTAACAAGCCAGGCAGCCGGCACATTACACAATCCGCTGTAAGACACACATGCAAAACTAATAGGATTCACTTCCATCTCTTACTACATAACTGCTTTCCTGTGGTCATGGAAAGAGAGGGCCAGGTGTCGAACGGTGTTGAAAAACAGAAATGCACAGCATTACTGGAAATCTTTTGTTCTGTAGCAGCACATTCACACAGCCTGGACACAGACAGACAGACAGACAGACAGACAGACAGACAGTCTGCCAACAGCACAGCATGGGAGCTAGGGTGCACACACGCACACACGCACGCACACACACACACACACTCACTCACGCACAGCATGCATAAAGCCTGTTGCCATGCACACTTCTGGTATTGACACATCAGAGAAGCTAAGCAGGGTTGGACACAGCTGTTCATGTTTCTTAAGCAGGTTTAATTATCATCTCAAAGGCTCTGTACTAACCAGCATGCTCTGAACCCTTGAGCCGAGGCATATGGCAAGCCAAATGATCATTTAGAGGTATCTCAAATCATCTTAGAGATATCTAAATATTTAAAGATATTTTTAAAATCACTTTCCAGATATCTCAAAATGTTTGAAGATACACCTGTAAATCACATGAAGATATCTAAAATACATTCAGGGATATCTGAAAATGATTTCCAGATATCTTTAACTGGAGCTTTAAATTATATATCTTAAAATCATTTTCAGATATCTCTCAATCATCTCTTAACTAACAGGTAAGGCCCCTATAATATTTATTTATTTATTTTTTATTTCTTAGCAGACGCCCTTATCCAGGGCGACTTACAATTGTTACAAGATATCACATTATTTTTTTCATACAATTGCCCATTTATACAGTTGGGTTTTTACTGGAGCAATCTAGGTAAAGTACCTTGCTCAAGAGTACAGCAGCAGTGTCCCCTACCAGAGACTGAACCCACAACCCTCCGGTCAAGAGTGCAGAGCCCTAACCACTACGCCACACTGCTGCCCATAGAGCATGCTTGTGCGGAGTCCTCTTATGAACAGACAGTTGCAATGACTGGGAGTGCTATGGTGTGGGTCCAAGCGTTACCAGTTAACTAACCCCTGGAGGTCTCCTCTGTTACTTAATGCTCATTAAAACGAACTGAACAGAAACGTGCCAAATTGAGTTTGTCTCACTCTCACTGCTGAGTACGAGCAGACCTCACCCCTCTAGAATTAGCATGGGGTGGAACAAGAAGGGAGGAAATGCACATACAAGGAATACACGATCCAGTACAACCTGCATCCTGCACTGGCAGCTTCAATCTCTTGGGACCATAATACAAACACAAACAAAATAGATGTAATTGGAGACCTAAATATAGATCAAAAACAGCAACCTCAGCTCCATGAAGATTGGGAAATGTGAGATGCTGCGCTGCTTTCTTGACCTTCTGCAGGGGATACAATGACTGCATGAAGGAAATATAAAGGGGAGGTACAGTGCTGCGAGTGGGTAACAGAACGAGGGAAGCTTTCATGGATGGCTTTCGGAATAAATTGCTTTGTTTTGTTGTGTTACCCACACAGAACCATCAGGTTTTCTGTTTATCCTGCTCAAACTGTTCAATAACTCTGCTATTGAACTGAACTTGTTCATCTGCGTAAACGGCAGCAGTATTTCAAAGACTGCGTCTGGCACACTGGATTCCAGTTACAGGGTCAGACAAGTGTAATAAAACATGGGCCAGCTTGTAGAAGCGTGGACAATTCATGAAAAAATAGACAATATAGGCAGATACTGCAGACAGCACACCAGTCCATTTACATACATTCTTACACAAGCACACACTGACAGTAATCTGACAGATCTGATAATATGAAGTCAAGCAGTCAGACAGATAGACTCACTCATGGTGGCCCCAGCCCAGCTCGGGCAGGTAGGGAAGCTTCTTGATGCGGATGATACTGTCGTACAGCGAGGGCTGCAGGCTCTGGGCCACGGCATTGGCCATGATCACCGCAATCATCACAGGGAGGATGTGAGAGATCTGGCCGGTCAGCTCGAACACGATGACCGCTGTTGACACGGTGTGGGTCACTGCTCCAGCCAGCGCTGCCGCTCCTAAACACAGCACAAGACAGGGAGTCAGGAGAGAGACAGTGCAGGACAGGACAGGGAGTCAGGAGAGAGACAGCACAGGACAGGACAGGGAGTCAGGAGAGAAACAGTGCAGGACAGGACAGGGAGTCAGGAGAGAAACAGTGCAGGACAGGACAGGGAGTCAGGAGAGAAACAGTGCAGGACAGGACAGGGAGTCAGAGGAGAAACAGTGCAGGACAGGACAGGACAGGGAGTCAGGAGAGAAACAGTGCAGGACAGGACAGGCAGTCAGGAGAGAAACAGTGCAGGACAGGACAGGGAGTCAGGAGAGAAACAGTGCAGGACAGGACAGGCAGTCAGGAGAGAAACAGTGCAGGACAGGACAGGGAGTCAGGAGAGAAACAGTGCAGGACAGGACAGGGAGTCAGGAGAGAAACAGTGCAGGACAGGACAGGGAGTCAGGAGAGAAACAGTGCAGGACAGGACAGGGAGTCAGAGGAGAAACAGTGCAGGACAGGACAGGACAGGGAGTCAGGAGAGAAACAGTGCAGGACAGGACAGGGAGTCAGGAGAGAAACAGTGCAGGACAGGACAGGGAGTCAGGAGAGAAACAGTGCAAGACAGGACAGGGAGTCAGAGGAGAAACAATGCCGGACAGGACAGGGAGTCAGGAGAGAAACAGTGCAGGACAGGACAGGGAGTCAGGAGAGAAACAGGACAGGACAAATCCTTCTCTTCTATAGATTGCTGACTTCCTAGATACATTTTGTTTTGTATCTTGCAAAGACACGGGGACAAGGGAAAACAAGTCGCTTTTATTTTGCTAAGTCTCCTGCTGTTTATTAACACCTCTCTCAGTTCAGCAAAGCCACTAAAACCTCCAGTTCTGATGACTATCAAATGAAATGAAATGTATTCTCTAAATATCTGCTCTGCGGTGCAAGGTTATGAAGCCAGGGTGGTCAGAGACTGCTGGTGTTCAACCTGTCTGGATAATTCTTGGGTGAATTCAATTAACACACATGAGGCTTAACTAGCAGACTTTACATCAAACCCACATTAAATATCCATTGTGAATCCTAGGTGTTTATTAAAAAAAAAAAAATCTATACACTCTTCTCCCCAGGTTATTTAGTGGCTCATTAGACAATAAATACAGTGCAGAGGTTCTTTCTAACAGCTACCCGGGGGTTGCAGGGAGGAGAGGGGGCACAGCCAGGAAACTCACCCACCACGGCGTAGCCACCGGGCACAATGCGGTAAACGTTCCCGTCTGCGTGAATGCCGTCCGGAAACCAGGCCGCCATGCTCTCCCCAACCAGCCGGCCGAACGCAGCCCCTGGAGCACAACACAAGACAGGCACATGTGGACACACGCGACAGGAGAACGCAGCGACAGCAGCCCCTAGCCACAAGCTGTCATTCTGGGTCGTTTGGCTGGGTTGGGATCCTTTGGAATCATAAAGACTAGAGCTGTTCTGAGCTTGATCTCTAACTAAATCTAGTGATCTTCCCATTGGAGAGAAACAGAGATACCCAACAGAAACAGGATGAGCCGCCAGACAGCCAGTGTAGTGAGGAAGCTTCTTACCTATCACAAAGACTGGCATGAAGGCTCCACAGGGGACGGGGATGGTGGTAGCCAGGGCAGACATCCAGAACTGTGAGGGAGGCAGAGAAGAGAGATGAACCCTCACTACCTGGTTAATAGGTCTGGTAATGTGATGGATATCTAGGGGCAAGTCTGGCTGTAGAGCGGTCTTTAAGAGGATCCTTTCAGTAACACAGAGTGTGGCTAGTGTGTTCTTACTGCAGATCACCCCAGAGACTCACTCAACACGGTCAATTGTCATGAAATCAATGTGTCATCTTAGTGGACTGTCTAACAGCCTCTTTCACCAAAATCTTCCAGCACTTCTGACAAGAACAGGAAACCGTTGCAAAGCTGCATCTGCAGCTATTAAAAAGGTTTGAAAAGAACTTGTTAATTACCAGTGAAACTGCCAGCAATTACTGTGAGCGGCTGTAAAAACAACCCCAAAAAAGGCCACGATATTACCAGACTGCTGTTCCTCAGAAGCCAGGCTGGGCTCTTTGTCATTAAAATAATTGGAAAATGTAAAAATAATAAAATCCAAAAGTCACAGACATTCGTACCTGTTCATGGATCGCTGCCAGTGAAATAAATTAAATAAAACCCCAAACAAAGCAAAATTCACAGTGATTCACAATAACTAATAAAACCCAGGGATGCAATCTAGTAAAGTGCCATTTAAAATAATGGTGGTGAATTAGTCCTGGCTGGATCACGGCTATTTTAGGATCAGGAATGACACAACCCCTTCTTTCTTTCTTTTTTTCTACATTTGGTTCAGAAATGCGGAGTCGATGCTCAACAAGCAGGATGACACCCAGCAACCCTGGACTGTACAGAAACCAATCACTCTAAACTGACATTTAACTTCCAACTGCTTCCACTGCAAAAAAATGCCAATTTTCAACACAACTTGTATTTGAATATTGCCCTTTCTTTAGAGATACTAGTCCATCTTTATAGAAAGTTCCACCACCAAGAACAAAAGATTAAATTAAATCCTAAGGGAAAAAAATTATGTTCAAAGCAGTAGAAACCTCCTTCAATGCCGACATTAACCACAAAACCAGTAATCCCAGACAGAACACAAAGCCATAATGGTTTAAATCCAGGACTGGTCTATAGTATTGACCTGTACATCACAATTGTTAATCTAATCCCTTTCGTAGGATGGTCTCATCAGACGTTCTCATATCTGAACCTATATGCTTTACTGGATGTCTCTCGTACTCTTTGAATCTGGATCGCTCGAGGGCAGGTGTGGAGTTCGAGGCTGGTGGTCTGGCTCAGTGCGGTTTGCTCCTATACTCCTCTCTCCTCTAGAAGAAGCTTCCACGCACTGGGTGTGCTGCTCCTCTCCAGCCCTTTCCCTTCCATGCACTGGGTGTGCTGCTGTGGAGAAAGATATTCACCAGCCACCAGCCACCTGTCCTAACACTCTCTTCCAGATTCATGATGCACATTATGTCAAAATCGTTGTTCTTTTCTAGGCGAGTGGAACAGGCACAGTTTTCTTAATAAAATAACACGTGTAACATTAGTGGCATGCCTGCAGATAAATGTTGACACCATCCCGTTGCTTGGCTATACTGGCACCTAAAGTGACACGCTGTCATAGTAATGAATTGCTGGTCTCTGGATGTGGCTCATCTCCCTGACAGCCCCCAGTCTTCCAGAGTGTAGCCTGAACAGAGTGACGCTTCATTGGGACCGGCAGCCTGGAACAGAGTCCCAGTACGACCGAGACTAAGACCAGCACTGCTTCACCAGGACTGACAGCTAAGCAATCTGACTGCCCACAGCGCAAGATCCCCCGACCAGATCCTTAGCCACGTCCCTGTACTGTACATGCATTCATCACAGGTCAACTGGAGCGAGAGAGAGTTCATCTCACACTGCGCATTGTGCAGAGACTCCTCACCTACCAGAGCGGAATGGGTACTCTGAAAATACACTTCGAGGCGTACCATTCTAGTTTGCAATTTTTGTTTTTTGTTTTTTTTGTAGTAATTCAGCAGTTTAACAATCTACTGCCCTTGTGAGATCAGTTCAGAGAGGCACGCCGAGGAGGAACAGCAGGGAATGGAAATCTCCTCATTTTATAGAAACTCACAGCTTTCCAAGAACACCAAAGGACCTTTGATAAATTGCTTGCAAAGAAAAAAAAGAAAGCAGTGATAATAGAAAACTTGATACCTTATCTTAAAAACTACAGAACCAGCAGGTTGACCTACAATCCATTCAACAATTCAGCACAAGGAAGCCATTAAGTTCAAGCCATTAAATTGTATCTGATGGTTTCAGATTGTTGCAAACTGTTGCTTTCTCATGCTATCTATATGCTAATCAATAAACACAGTAGGATAGTGAGTCTGCTCCACACACTCCAGCCTTCTCTTCCATCTGTGTGTTAATTGCTGCCCTTTCATCCCCTCTGATCCCTGCTGACGCAGCGTTATCCCCACATGTCCACCCACAGCGGCTTTGTGTGCATCGAGACGGCCCATCTGAGGCAGCAGACATTGACATGGCTGTGGAAAAACAAACAGGTAGGCTCCACAGCACCTGAATGAGCCACAGCATGAGGGACAATCAGCCTCCGAGGGAATGACTCAAGACAGCACAGCGCAGAAGAGTTCTGAGCTGAGACAACACTGAAGCCTCTAGTCCAAGTTCTGTTACCCTAGTCTCTAGACTGACAAAGCAGATGGTTTTACATTGCGAGTTCAGAGAGGCAGGTATTCCTACACATAAATAGATAGAAAGCCCTACACGATGAACTACTCCTCTGGAGTGAGGGAGGATCTTTGTACACTTCAGAGATCCATCTTTCACAAGTGCCACACAGCAGTGGCTGTGCTGCAAAGAAGCTCATTAGGTCTCCTAATCTGTCACAATCTGCCTTTTTAACTGTTGTGAACAGGCGCTTTCATCCATTCTTATTGTTAATTGCCTGTCTAACTGCACAACATTGCTCAGGAACATTTAAGGGACCAATCAAATCACAATTACTCAGAGTTCATAGAATCTGCACAACACAAATTGGTTTTCAAGAAGCCACTAAGACTTTATTCACAGCACTTCAACACAGAGCATACTCTTGATCCTTCCTTAGAGGAATCAGGAAAACCTTCCTCAAACCAAAACCACAAAACGACAAAAAGATGATTCCCTTAAATCACTACCTTCTCACAATTTAGTGTAGCAGCCAATGCACGCATGAAACAAAACTTTACCAATAAACTCCAAAACACAAACACTCTCACAGAACATAAAATAATATCTGCATACAGGAGAAACAAGAACTTAAATGACTGCCTAGTATCCAGCAAACTTCCTCCATTAAATCCGAAACAAACACAAACACGTCAGTACTTTAAACAACTAGCCACACTTAAAAACAATATGACAAACATCACCTACAGGATTCCACATACTTTCACACAGGATAGTAATAACTGTATCTATGCAATAGAATGTACTACATGTACCTTATTGAGGTCTGTTTTAATGATATGAACAGCACCACACTGAATGATATGAACAGCACCACACTGAATGATATGAACAGCACCACACTGAATGATATGAACAGCACCACACTGAATGATATGAACAGCACCACACTGCATGATATGAACAGCACCACACTGCATGATATGAACAGCACCACACTGAATGATATGAACAGCACCACACTGAAAGCCTGGTTAAATCGATGCTCGCCACCACAGTAGAAACAGAAAGAGTTAATAAACACTCAGGAACCTTCATGAGGATGAAGACGACGAGGGTGACGAAGACATTGGCGTGAGGGTGCTTCCACGCCCCCGAGGTGGTGAGCTGCACAAACTCCTCTGAGATGCCCTGCTTGGCCCAGGTGTGGTTATCAAAGAGGGTGACCAGAGTCTCCTTTTGAGTGAGCTTGGAGACGAGAAAACAAAAAGAAATAATTAATGGAAACTGGAGGGATAATAAATTCACAAAGCCAAAAAAAAAAGATCATGTAATTATATCGTCAACCTAAAGTAAAACTTTCACTTCAACTTAAAAGTTACAGTCCCTCCCCAATCCTCTCTCACACCTTTCATTAGCCTCAGTGCCACTGCTTCTCAAAACAGATGATCACTTTGTGTAAAATTCTCAGTTCATGTTAACACCTTCGTTCCTTTATATACTCCTACTCTGATCGCTGTGGAAAGCGGTCGGGTACAGTACCTGTCCTGCCATGAACTGTCCGAACCCTGGGGGGAAGGTGAGAGTGGTGATGAGGAGGGTTACCAGAGCAGGGAACAGCAGGCGCCTAAGAGACAGGAAAATCAGCATCACTAAAAACAACAGCAACAAATAACAAAGTGCAATGTGTGCCAAGAATGTGTGATGCAATTCTGCTAATGTAATGGCACAGCTCAACCAAGGGCACTTGAAAAGAAAGAAAAGAACACTAGTATAGAACACAATGGCGACTGGACTTACTTCTTCATTAAGAACTTGTTGATGGTTTTCTGTTTCCTCATGAACTGAACGATTTTCCTGTTCAGATAAACGAAGAGAGCTCCTCCGAACCCACTGGCAATCCTGCAATAGAGGGGTCACAGGTCAGAGGCATCGGGGGCTGATAATGGGGGCGCAGTTGGCTGTGATTATGGCAATTGTGTATATAATTAGCCTTGAGTGGGAGACAGAGTTAAAATTGGAAGACTATAACAATGACAAGGAGTTCTCAAACATACAGCATGCAAAACGCTCACGCTGTACAAACCCTTTGTACTCGAGAGTTTAACACTGATGAGAAAACAATCCACCCACGGCGCTCAAGCTCTCCTAGGCAGCCGTGCATCTCAGCACATAATAAAGGAGGGTTTTAGGGTCATGTACATGATTAGGGGCCGGGGCAATGCTGCGTGATGGATGCTGATACAACACAGGGCTTCATAATGAGAAAGGAGTGAAGCCGGCTAGCCCCTGAAACAGCATTACATCCAAGAGCCTCTTGATGAGAACAGAAGTGCATAATACGAGCCCTCAGAAACAGCTTTGGAAAAGACTGACGGAGAATGAGAGCCGATTGAAATGAGAAGTGGAGTGACAGTGTTGTGTGGGAGTCGACAGCAGAGCAGTGCAAAGTGCGTCGCATAAGAACCTGCACCCTTCGAGTCGACACACGTTTAGTCAGCTCTTTAGTTAGCTCCCAAGTTAATGACACAAAACTTGAGCATGCTTAAGAGACCTGGGGTAAAGCGTTTCACCCATTCTTTAATGAACTCCGATTTATTTTAAAGAGAAACATTCACTTACACGTCACACAATGAGAAACAAACACCCCGAGAGGGATGAAGAGAATTTATATTACTTGGTTGTTTGGTTCTAGTTTTGTCAAACTAACACATATAATAGGAGTTAAGTAAAGACTGGAAAAAAAACAACTTCTAAACTATGACCCCTTGAGTCGTGTGGTTCTAGTTTTGTAAAAACAGAGTCACTTGAAGACTGGAGTAATCATTTCGATTGAGATTGTGGTTGCCAGGTAACGGGCAGGGAGATTCTGGCACTAAGGATGGAATGCTTCCTCATATCATGATGAATGCAGTGACTCCTATGATGGTGCAGTGTGACCCCCTGCCATGTCTCTGAATGACTGAGTGTGAAAGGGTAGCCTGCGGCACTCCAGTCTGTTTTTTTTTCTATCAGCTAATGGAAAATGAGTGTAAAGCTCATTAAGAGAGGATGTAGCTAACAAACTAATTCCATAAATCTTACCTGCGATGCGCTTGCATTCACTGTATTAGTCTCAAACGTGAAGTTTGGAAAGCAGTAAATGTTACAGGAAAAAATATATATATGGTTGCATGCTAGGTTGAAAGAAAGCTCTGTTTGCAATGGGAATACATGTTTGCTATACTGTAGTTTCAAAACTGCACATGCAGTCCAGTGGGAGGTGCTGCAGTAATTTACAAGGTGGTGTAGCCTAATGGAAGGGGAATGCTAGGCTATAGATCATAATGAAGAGATCAGGATGAAAAACATCTGGTAGAAGGGCAGCGGTACAATCAGCAGGATTATACCTTGGCAAAACAATTCAGTGTGACCTTGAGAAACGAAACAGGCCTGTTGTGAATGCTGCTCACGCATCTCCTCAGGTGTATCTTTCCAGTTTTGAAACAGACCCTTTAGATCCTCAAATCCACTCCGCCAAGAGCTAGCCTGTAAACATTTCTTGTGATGGTTCTGAGATGCCATGCAGCAGTAAACAGCTCAAATTACAAAGAGCGAGTGAGTTTAAAGAGATGTACCTTTGAATTAACTAAGCAAGTAAATCAGTGAGCCAGAGATACTGGAGAGGGAAAAAAAGAGTTTGCTCATAAAGACCTTGTCTGCTTCATCCCGGCAGATGCAGGGCAGTCAGTTTGAAATGCGAAACTCTCACTGAAGCGTCTACTTTGAAAACGAAGACGGCAGCCCCTTCTCAACAGAACATGCATCTTTAATTGAGACTCGGCAGCCAGCATCTTCTGTGCTAGGACTTCTGAGCTTGCTGTCAGTGCATGCTTGCTGTTTTATATTCTGTGAGCAATACATGTAACTCTAGGGACACTCAGCAACCAGCCAGATTTGACTTTGCCTGGTTTTGGTGCAAACTTCAGCAACAGGTCAAAAAACAGATACAAAGTAAGCCTTTTATTGAGATGCAAGCTTAGTAAATCTGTTCCACTACCCCAATCACATGACCTTTTTTAATCCAAGAAGCTGCTCTGTACGCTTTATAGGTCAGTGTTGGTCTGGAGTACCTGTCCTTGTTACCATGAGGGGAAACAAAACAAGACTGGCAGTGATCCTCATAGCTGAGGAGAAATGTGAAAATAGCAAGCATATGTTATACTGCACTGAAATAAACACCACAATGACACTGACCATGAGAGAATCTGTTTATTTTTGAACAGCCCCATACCAAATACAAACCTACAAACACATTCCAAATGCTATTCTCTGCTGCGGTCTGTTCAGAATTAGATTATTCCAATTTAAAAGGAAGAGAAGAAAAAAAAAAATCAATTGACAGTTTGCCAGCCAGAGCATCAAAAAACTTGAGAATGCCTTCCTGCCTTGTGCGGATCAAATGAAGTAATGCATCCATTTAGCACTGAAGCAGGTGCCAAGGCAATCAGGATGAACGCACAGAGGACACTGGCAACCTTTTTCACATCACCATAATTGACAGGTTCTTTATTGCAGCTTTCACTACATTTCATTTTAAAAACCGCGACACACTTTCAACAAAGCAGCAAAACAAACCATGCATTTAAAGAGATTAGGAAAGATGCTTTCTAATGATTGAGGCAGTGAGGGACCGTAGCCAGGACACAGCTATACAGGATAGATATGCAAACATCTGAGTATTTCAAAACTGACATTTTCCAGCTTTTTAACTGCATAAGATTACAGAAGCAAAACAAGACATGGAGACAGGCTCTCACTGGAAAGTATCTTACTGGGGTTCGATCAGATGGGAAGCAACCCTTAATTGTCAGGATGGCACGGCACGGCGCATCGCTAAATATCCTCCCCTTGGATACTTACTCCAACCCCTTTCAGTCTGTCCAGAACCGAGAAGCAACACCATGTGTTTGCACAGACTCCTGCACCAAGTTCTGCATGAGCCACGGCACAGTTTAAGATGCCCATTGCATGTGAGTGGATCTCATATCAGAGTCCAGTCAGATACCTACCCAATGACAGCAAAGGCAGGCAGCTCCTGGAGGTCGAAGGGAAAGTCCAGGCGGAACCGAGTCTTAAACAGCGCAGTGATGGTCTCTGCAAGGGGAAGACAATCACAAGCACACCTCAGTGCTGGGGAAAACTAACAACAATAAAAAAGCTGAGAAGCACATTCTTAAACCCCCCCCCCCCACCAGCTGTTACTTTTTTTTCTATTTACATCCACGGGACACGTGGTATTGTAGGAATCCCAGTTCAAACCAGTATCCTGTGTTGCTAAAATGCCTTTTACGGTGCTTCTAGCAGCCCTGCAAGCACACAGACAGTGCTCTTCATTCACAGATTAGGAAGCATCACAGTATTTGAAACGTCCATAATGCAATCAGTGTAAAAGTAACACCTGAGCTCCAGGCTTAATTCGAGAGCAGGAGCAGGGCTCAACAAGGACCATCTCTCTGAAGGAGGAATTACAGGGGATAAGAAAATACAACAATGATGATTAGAAGAATTATTACAACACAAAAAAGAGTTACAGGCAGATAAATGAAATCAAACTAACAGAGCTGGCCCTGATTAAAATGGATATGAGTCAGTGCTACAGTCCCAACTCCCCCTGATTACAATGGATGAGTCAGTGCTGGACCTCGACACAGACCCAACTCCCAGACTCAGATAAGCAACCCACCTGGGTGAAGACACACAGGAACTGACAGTGGAAGTACAATAGCATATGGAAATATCATACAAACATAAAACATAGGGACCAGGTAGAAGAGAGCCAGTGGAAGCAAAGGACTGGATCCACACACCTCATACTGCTCCAATTCTGTGCTGCCATTGTCATGTGACCAGTCAGCCAAGTTCATGTACAGAGGGTGGGGACGACAATAACAAGCCAGTCAAGGTTGCGTACGTGGCACAGTGAACAGTACAAGACTGAAGTGATAATGAGGTGGTAGTGATGGCAACTGTATTCTAAGCAAATCAATGCCCAACACAAACAGAAATGGAACCAATTAGGCTTGTACACATAAGGGCCTCACCCTGGAGTTGGAGCTGTAGCATATAAACACATTGAACCTCGAGACATTCACTGGGCTATTGGAGAGATGTTCCTGAAAGAACACCCCGTGCAGGTAGACATTGCGTTCCTATACTGTAACTCTTTTTAAACTAGATGACTAGTGTATTCCGTCCAGGAGTAGATTTCAGTAACTGTTGTGATAAAGTGGTCAAGGCTGGCCAGCGTCAGAAATAGCAACTCAGACAGCAAGTTCAGCATTCCTGCACACTTTTACTATTTAACAATCAAAACCCAAAACACACACAAAATATCAGTTTGAACAAAACACTGCACACAAATAAAAACTCAAAATAAACTAAACAGCACCCAAGCACAGCTATCATGGGACCTTTCTCACTCTGTTTCCCTCCTTCTCAGCTTCACACTCTCCTACACAAACTCACACCAAACATGCATCCTTTGTTCCTTTTCTAGGGTGTGACCAGCAGGTCACTGACAATCAATCACTCAGTTACCACCTGGCCATATTCCAAACTTCAATCAGACAATCAAACCCTTAAACAATGCCTTTAGCATGTGGCTGTGCATAGGCAGCCGCACAATACACATGTCTTAGTGTGTGGGGTCTCTGCCCTGTCACACACCCTCCCCCTACCCTGCCACACTGTGTAGGTCTGTATTAGCAATAAGCCGATGAGGCTAATGTTTGATACATGTACGCTTTAATAAATAACTTTGATTGCCTTTACTTACTGTTGTCAAGCAGTATTAATAGCATTTCTTCCACATCCTTACTAGATCGCTTGTATCTGTGACCTGGTCGGATAGGACAGGTAACTAGACAGCATCAGATGAAAGGCAGATGTACTGCATGAGGTCAGTGTTACTCAGAGAAGCCAGCTAACTACATAGACAGACAGGCAAACGGACACAGACACACACTCATTGTGGCTCATTGTTCTCTATGTCCAGAGCTCCAGATGACATAATAAAGACAGAGATCGATGGTGAGATGATGTATTGGGAAGTGGCAGACTGGCACCCTCGCTTGGCTCACACGTCGGTCGGTGCAGCTAGAAGCAGCATGGCTGAGACAGCCCTTACCCTCGTCTTTGTTCCAGACAGCCAGCACTCGGAAGATGAAGGCACTGAAGGTGGCTGCGAAGAAGCCTCGCCAGTAGTTTCTGACAGCGAAGAACGTGGAGGTTACTTCAATGCTGAAGAGGACGCCTGTGGGGGAGACAGGAACAGGGATCACACAGGAGCCCCGTGCCGTTTAACATTCAGAGAGAACGGGAATGCATTTCTCAATGGGGAGTGGAGCGGGGAGGGACTCACCACCGATGGGTGCAGCGAAGCAGCAGCCGACCCCCACAGCGCAGGCCGCTGCCAGCATCTCGATGTTTTGAGACTCGTTCTGAAAAACACAACTGAGCTTGTCAGCAAACACAGCCTGCCTGTCTGTCTGCCTGCCTAGCAATACAACGATAATCATGCAAAAGGACTACAAAGTGACTAGACAGACAGACAGACAGACAGACAGACAGACAGACAGACAGACAGACAGATGGTGGAAATCGTGCAGCTCATGTTTTTCTCTTTTGTTTTTCTACATAATGATATGCATGTGATGGGCATGCAAGCGACCTCAGCTCTTTCCAGATCTCACAGATGGGATGTGTGTATCTGGACAGGCTCTCCCTCTAGGGCTGGACAGTGAGAGCAGCCTGACTGCAGCTCAGTGAGGTGTTAATCCCAGTGCCTCTGCTGTGTCCCTGGTGTGATATCTGCAGGTCACCCGGTCACTTTCACTGCAGAACAGGTCTCACAATGCGATATACAACAGAGAGCAGGGCTGGGGGCTTCAACGGAGAGCAGGGCTGCAAGCTGTACTAGAGAGCAGGGCTGGGGGCTTCAATAGAGAGCAGGGCTGGGGGCTTCAACAGAGAGCAAGGCTGGGGGCTTCAACAGAGAGCAGGGCTGGGGGCTTCAACAGAGTGCAGGGCTGGGGGCTTCAACGGAGAGCAGAGCTGCAAGCTGTACTAGAGAGCAGGGCTGGGGGCTTCAATAGAGAGCAGGGCTGGGGGCTTCAACAGAGAGCAGGGCTGGGGGCTTCAACAGAGAGCAGGGCTGGGGGCTTCAACAGAGAGCAGGGCTGGGGGCTTCAATAGAGAGCACAGTACTGCCTCTAAACAATCACAAAATGAGAATAAGAACACAAATAATCTTTGACTGGAGAAGGTAAGTGTGTATCTACCTTGTTCCCTTCAAAGCTCTCCTCCCGTGACAGCAAGTGAGCCAGAAAGAAAAACCTTTTTAACACTTTCATCAACTTTACAGAAAGACCAGCCTTGGACAACTAATGAAACAGCTTCAGTGTCTTTTACTAAAAATAAATAAATAAGTAAAATAAATATAAATTTAGATCTACATATTACTGGTCTGCAGTTGTGAGTGGAGTTACCTTCCCTAGCTCTGTATACAAGTCTGCAGTGTTCAACGTTAAAGCATCCTGGATGTACTATAGAGTTCTTTTCACTATGGTGAGTGATTCTGTCATAAAGCTGCTGGAGTGAGTGAGCGAGCGAGTCCCTTCTTATTGAAGAGTGCGCTCCCCACATTGGAACCGCAATCCCACACCCCCGGGGGCCTCTCGCACCCCGAGTAATACCGCACACCGCAGCACATACTGTAAGGTCGGCTCTGACCCAAATTGGGGGGTCTGATTAAAATAGTTTTTCTTCGTCAAGTGGAGGGGATGCAAGCGTGCCTCTGGGTTCCATTGACGTGGTCTTTAATGGTCATAGAAGCACTGACAAAGTTAACATTCAAATTACATATAAAAAAGAACAGCATTGAAAGGCCTCTATTCTGCACTTGGAGGTGTGGGACTGAAATATATTGTGCAGGTGTTTCTGCTGCCACTCCTCCCGCTGTTTGTAGCACTAGCGGGGCTGGCTTCTTAGTTCTCTTACCTCATAAATTCCACCAAACAGTGACATGAACTTGCTGAGCAGTGCCGCACACAGGCTGGCTATGTGCACGAACGGACCCTGTGTGAGAAAGAGTACAAATGGGAACGTTATGGAAATTAGCACCCTAACCCCAACCCCAACCCCAACCCCAACCTGAACCCTAACCCCATCCCTAACCCCAACCCCAACCCCAACCCCAACCCCATCCCTAACCCTAACCCTAACCCCAACCCCATCCCTAACCCCTAACCCCAACCCCAACCCCAACCCCAACCCCATCCCTAACCCTAACCCCATCCCTAACCCCATCCCTAACCCTAACCCGAACCCGAACCCCATCCCTAACCCCATCCCTAACCCCTAACCCCAACCCCAACCCCATCCCTAACCCTAACCCCATCCCTAACCCTAACCCCAACCCGAACCCCATCCCTAACCCCTAACCCTAACCCCATCCCCAACCCCATCCCTAACCCCTAACCCTAACCCCATCCCTAACCCCTAACCCTAACCCCAACCCCAACCCCTAACCCCAACCCTAACCCCTAACCCTAACCCCTAAACCCTAAACCCAACCCCAATAAATATTTGAGTTCAGCTTTTATGAAACTAGCTTTTCTGCATCACAAAGGGGACCATAACAATTGTTTTTGGAATATACCTCTTGAGACTTGAAAGATTAGCAATTCAATTTTCAACAGGGACTCAATCCCTCGCTATAGAGAGTGTCTCCACACTGCCCTCTGCTGGTAGGATACCAGTCACCTTCTTCTGCCTTTCCTGCGCGTGGGGGTACGAGTGTCGCCTCACAAGGGATACACGATGCCACGGGAGCTTTCATTTGTCATAAAGTCGTTTATGCTGTAGTTTAGACACAGCGTTGCTGTTCTCTAGTGATACTCAACCCTGGCCATGGTTTCACAGAGTTGATTAACAGACCAGGTTGCAGTTTATGGACAGATACAGGCTTTTGCATGCATGCACCAAAGTGGTTTAACAGGTTTTAGCACCCGGATACACCTAGCAAGATGTTTCACCCTTGGTTTAACTTCATAACAAATAAGATGCGTACATTACTGCATGCACATGACACACAGGGATTTCAATGCAAAAAGAGTATTTCCATCACGGGGGACATCAGTATTGTACCACTCAGAGCTTATCTTGTTTTATTTAGTTCAAGTTTCTATTCTAGCAAACCTTTTTCCACTTTTGCCTTCAATAAGAGTAGACAGAACTCCCGATATGAGTTTAATAGCCTGGTGTAAAGCCCTCCCCTGGTAAACAGCAATCCATTCTCCCAGCAGTATCTCATTTACAAGGCCAGGCTCGGGAACAGAAGTGTGTTCCGCTTGGCTGTGTTCTTCTGGATAGAGTCAGGGACGCGGTTGCCTGGATACAGACTCTGCAAGGCTGCGATTGGTCGAAAGTTTAGCAGTAGTAAAAGCACTATCTGCTAGAGATCTGAGTGGTGGACACGCTGGCTATTGGATGCATCGCAACACTGCACACCCACGTGGTTCCCCCAGCAGGGGCTCCCCAAGCTCCGGTCTCACCTCTTTCCCAAGGGGCATACCACTCCCCAGGGCGCAGGTCAGGCCGATCACCTTGGCCACGAAGGTTTTGAAAGTGAGGTATTCTTTGAGGACCACCCCGCGCAGGATTGTCTTCATCTCGGGAATCCCAGAGCCTGCGGGGAGAGCACACTTGAACCTGAACCGGATCTGAACACACCACCAGCAGTAACAGATACTAAACCTCCTGTAGAAAATAACCAGCCGCGTCTGCTACTCGGATTCACTTACTGTAGATACACCACCAGCAGTGTCTCAGTATCTGAACTCAACCATACTGGTGGCTTCCGATTGCTGTTACCTAATGCAAATTTGTATGCTCTATTCTGTACACTAATGTCGCAGTTACCACATTACAGCTCATTTTGAATCTAAACCATGGGAAGAAATGTATTCAGATATTATCTTTTTTCCTATCTATCTATACTTGTATAATGTTAAAAACCACTTTGCACAAATCAACTCTCAAGACCCACTTGTTCTCTCTTGTTTTCCATGCTCTTTAAGCCTGCGATCTGCTATTAGCTGCTGTGTTGTTGCTACTATTTCATGTATTATGCTACTATATCATGTGTTATGCATTTTTCACTGTATTTAATGTATTAGGCATTTTTTTACACTGTATATAATGTATTATGCATTTCTCTGTATTTGAAGTGTTATGGATTTTCTTGTTCTTACTGCATCTTGTAAAGCGCTTTGTGATGGTGGTCCACTATGAAAGGCGCTATATAAAATAAAGATTGATTGATAATACCTAAATAATATGTTTGCACACATCTGAATTTTGGACAAGAAAAACGAGTCGCTATGTATTTGGATCACTATGATTCTTTGTATCCAGCTGTGATCTGTGATAGGAGATTTAGATATTATGTATTGTACGATTATGCTAAGCACTCTACTGTCTGCTGACAGACATGCAGAAAGATAAACTCTGATCCAAGGCTAAGATAACCTCTCTCTCCAGTCTCCCGGACCCTGAATCACTTTGCCAATCCTTGTAGATTTATCAGCTTTGCCGAGGCGTGCAATCAGTCTGTAAATGACAGTGATAGTAGCTGTCACCAGCCCAGCGTATTGACAAAGCAATATTCCCAGGAGGGCCTTGTCTATTCCAATCCATTGCACAATTTTATGACAGTTTCAGTTCTCTGGAAAAAATACAATAAAATTGGAGGAAAGGCCAGGCCTGCAGTGAAGCAAGAACAGACAGACTGTACACGGCCAGGTCTGTAAAACAAAAAAACAATCTATTCTCAACAACAGGACCCGTCTTTAAGAGAAGCAGTAAAAAATGTGCAATGTCGAGGGTGCTGCTGAATGTCGAGGCCACTCCAGGGAATGAATTGCATACCAAGATATACTCCAGCGTCTGACGGGCTCTGTCCCATATGACGCATTGCAAATACAGTTTTATAAAATAATTCTGGCAGCTCATTCTACAAATTCTGTGCAGCCGAATGCATTAGAAACGAATTAGCAGGGCAAACTATGGAGAGACTTTATTGGAGAGATTTTAATTCAGTAACACAACATCAACAATGCACTGGTTTGATCCAAATAAATATTGAGCTCCCTCCCTCTGAAGCTAAGAACATGTTCCCAAGGCCTGGTCTGCATTACCATGCCAGTGGTGCTACAAGCTACAGAGCTCTATAGGGACATGGCATTGCTACAGAGCTCTATAGGGACATGGCATTGCTACAGAGTTCTATAGGGACATGGCATTCCCACAGAGCTCTATAAGGACATGGCATTGCTACAGAGCTCTATAAGAACATGGCATTCCCACAGAGCTCTATAAGGACATGGCATTGCTACAGAGCTCTATAAGGACATGGCATTGCTACAGAGCTCTATAAGGACATGGCATTCCCACAGAGCTCTATAAGGACATGGCATTACTGCAGAGCTCTATAAGGACATGGCATTGCAGCAAGAGCTCTATAGGGACATGGCATTCCCACAGAGCTCTACAAGGACATGGCATTGCTACAGAGCTCTATAAGGACATGGCATTGCAGCAGAGCTCTATAGGGTCATGGCATTCCCATCAGAGCTCTATAGGGACATGGCATTGCCACAGAGCTCTATAAGGACATGGCATTGCTACAGAGGGGGAGCTGTGCATTGTGTTTGATTGACTCTGATGCTGAGAAGCAGCAGCAGCAGCTTGCGTATTTACCGACTGCCTGGGGAGCGAGAATCTGCGTGAATCCCGCGGAGAAGGTGATGAGGACCACGGGAAAGGTGACCCAGGCCAGGTACTGCAGGAAGACGTTGCTGTCCAGCCCACCGTACATCCATTTCTGTGCTGTAAGAGAAGAGAGGAACAACACAGTGAACTTACTGCAGATGGCATGACTGAGGGGTCAAAGTGAAACCTTACTGCAGATGACATGACTGAGGGATCAAAGTGAAGCCTTACTGCTGAGAGTCTGAGAATGCTTATCTAGTTGTGCACTAAATGGAAGTTTGAAGTTTTTTTGTTTTACATTTTTGTTATGTACAGTACAGTGAAGACATACAGTAACTACTACATAAAGGGGCAGATGGGGACTCAAATAAAATGTCTCCTTGTCATGAAGACAAACACAATTAACAAACAAACAAACGCACCAGGTCTGTTTTGCTGAAAGTGTATTATTTTTGTCCGGGTTTACAGCACACAGTGACGGCTTCAGTAAACGCACTGCAGGACAAACTCTTAAGTCCAGAGCTAACTGAGATTCTGCAGAGTACAAGATTACGAAATGAAATGCTAAAGACAACCAAACAAGAACACCCCCGCACTGGGGGGCACTTAGTGCTGTGCATTGATGTGGTTTAACACCCCCCACCCCCCCAACAACCTTACAGCAAACAGCACCTCCACTATGTCACATGAGCTCAGAAACACATTCCTGTACACGGCTGTAAGGACCAAGTGGAACTGGTCACAAACACACAGCTTTTACACAATCAATCCTGCTTCAGATGCCTCTGCTATGCAAAGACCATTCATAAGAGACCCATGTCCCCGGTCCCACATACAGTGTGTGTCATTTATTGTATAATAACCAGTTTACATTCAAAGCACTTTATCTGATTCCTCAGGCAATTGCTATTCATGGTTTTGACAGCACTTCCCGACACACACACACGCATAAAAACACTGTAGAGATACAGCCTGTGCACCTCTCGTATGTACGAGTGCAGCCCGTGCACCTCTCGTATGTACGAGTGCAGCCCGTGCACCTCTCGTATGTACGAGTGCAGCCCGTGCACCTCTCGTATGTACGAGTGCACCTCTCGTATGTACGAGTGCACCTCTCGTATGTACGAGTGCACCTCTCGTATGTACGAGTGCAGCCCGTGCACCTCTCGTATGTACGAGTGCAGCCCGTGCACCTCTCGTATGTACGAGTGCACCTCTCGTATGTACGAGTGCAGCCCATGCACCTCTCGTATGTACGAGTGCACCTCACGTATGTACGAGTGCACCTCTCATATGTACGAGTGCAGCCCATGCACCTCTCGTATGTACGAGTGCACCTCACGTATGTACGAGTGCACCTCTCGTATGTACGAGTGCAGCCCGTGCACCTCTCGTATGTACGAGTGCACCTCTCGTATGTACGAGTGCACCTCTCGTATGTACGAGTGCAGCCCGTGCACCTCTCGTATGTACACACAGGAGAACGCTCGGACAAACATCAAACACCAAGTGAGATTTAAAAGGCATATCTGAGGAGCTGTTCCTGATTCTCTTTCCCTCCCACTCTGTGGATTTCCGTCTCCGTCACACTGCTCCTCTCTCAGAAAGAAAGGCATCCCGTCCTTGGCTGCTGACCAAAGCCAGCATTAGTATGCAGCTCCCTTTCTGATAGGATGTTCATGAAGTTACAGAGTTCTAGAGGCATGCTGCATTTCTGCACAGGCTGTGTGGGTGTGTGGGTATAAGAGCACTGGGAATCAACGCTGAACTTCAGGAAACAGAGGTAGAAAAAGTGTAATAACGAAGGTGGTTTAAAATGTAAAATAATCATCTGCTATGTGCCGGTGGAACAGAGAGAGAGGATCTCGGGCTCCCTGGACTGCCTCTCTCTCCTCCATGTTGAGTGGCTTATCTGTAACCCGAATCAAACCTTTGAAAAGCCTGACGGCCACATCAAAAACGAGAACAGGAGGAGACGGTAAACGCCACCAAAGCTAATGAAGCAGAGGAGAATGTTTTTTAAAAGGACGAGCGAGCGTCCCACGCTGTTCAGCCGAGGACAAGGCTACTATGAATGTCCTTAAGACTGGCTTGGGGGACTCCGAGCCTCGCTAGAATTAATTAAACACGTATTTAATTCCTGCTCTGTACAGATTTAAGTGAAAACTCTCCTCGCTAATGTAGGAGCCACCCACAAGCTATGCATATTCAGCCAGGCTTATCGACTAAGTGAGCCAATCCAAATGCATTCTCTCTCAATTTGCCACAGAGAACATCAGTGTGGCTGGAAAATTCAGAGGCTTGAGATTATTTATTTAACATTCCTTCCATCTACACAGTATAAATAGTCAATTGTCATTACGACAATATCGAACTCTATGTGAACTAAGAGTCTATTTTCTACCAAACTCAGAAGTCAGAGTCATTAGTAGATAAACTTAACTGACTATCACAGTACAGAGTGTTGCAACCAGCGACCCTAATTGTGAGCCTGTGACTCAGCAAATGAAAGAACTCAGTACTGGGTAATGGATCTGAGAGCCAGCATATACAATAAAACACCAGTACAGGGAACTCACAGAACCGGAAAACATGGACAGCCATTCCATACACACGCAGGTTAAATAAATCTAACAGGGTTCAATTGCTGCTACTTGAAATGTCACTGCGGTTTTCTACAAAAAAGTTGGCCTGACACTGATCCAGGGGTAGTATAGTCATTTCTGCTGCTCAACATTTCTTATAGCACAGGTCTATGTGATGAGAAACATAACTCTGATAGCATTAATAAAAAGTGGTAACAGAGAGCCAACCCTCTTAATGCATTCTAAAGAGTCATTACCTTTGCATGAGCAGAGGGTGGATCCTGGGCCAGTGAAACCTGCAGCAGGATACAACGCTAGACAAAGCTCATAGCGATCAGAGTGGACTGTGTGGTTTCATAAGCAGGTAACAGTGATGAGGTCTGTGTTGTTCTCCTATTACTGGAATAGAAAGCTCTGTCGGCTTCATCTGCTTCATGGTATAGTATAGAGGCAGGTGAAGAAAATGAACATGGCACAACAACACAACCCTGCCAGCATGATAGCAGCCAGTCAGACCAATGAGTAAAAACAAGCCAAACCTCAATATGATAGGAGTGCATGCAATATCAAGGCATGTTAGAAAGTGTCAACAGGACCAATTCAAGTCATGTTTGTACAAATAGCAGCAACGTTCTGACTGCCCCTCATGACTCTGTGGAGTCTGTTTGATCAGCAGTTTCTTGAAAAGGAAAATAAAAAAAGAAGAAATAAAGATTAAAATGAGATGTAATTTCGAGAGCTGTCCTCTGAGAATCTGCAAGTATTAGAATCTGGGTATTAATAATGTATAGATCCCCCCCCCCCCTCTATCCTGGGCTCTGTTTGTAAGATATTACACAAGTAGAATGTAGCGCTCTCTTCTCTGGGTATTAATAATGTATAGATCCCCCCCCCCCCCCCCCCCCTCTATCCTGGGCTCTGTTTGTAAGATATTACACAAGTAGAATGTAGCGCTCTCTTCTCTGGGTATTAATAATGTATAGAAAACCTGCAGACATGCTTATTATCACGTCTCCAACTTGCCAGAAACGCCACATTTTCTCACCCTGTACCAGCAGAAATTGAGGTGTAGGAGTTTGGAATGGCTGGGTTCTGAGTGTAGATGAAATGAAACAATGCTCGAAGAAACCACTTGTTGCCCCTTCTCGGGAACCAGCAGGTGCTTCATGATCCTCATCACATGAATTCAACACAGACACTTTGCTCAAGCAGGGTATTATTACCAGTGGCCATTTGTTCGTTTGATTTTGTGAGCAAAGCATTTTATTTCGAGCTTTAAGCAAGGTGGTGCTACTCTTTCAAAGAAATCTGGCTCATGTAAATACAACAACTTCCATCTTAACACCAGCAGAGCCCGCTGAGAATAACGCCTCTGCCATCAAACTCTCGAACATTCACACTGTACTGTGCATACACTCTGAGGAGGGTCACAGTGAGTTACACAGTTTAGAAAGCAACGTGCTCCTCCTTGCAGGACGTCCTGTATGCTGCACAGCGTGCTCCTCCTTGCAGGACGTCCTGTATGCTACACAGCGTGCTCCTCCTTGCAGGACGTCCTGTATGCTGCACAGCGTGCTCCTCCTTGCAGGACGTCCTGTATGCTGCACAGCGTGCTCATCCTTGCAGGATGCAGAGCTAGGACATTCTGTATGCTGCACTCAAGCTCTGAAGTTTGTTGATAAGGGCATGTTTTCAACGCATCCACGACCAGAGCATCACTAATGCACACGAAGGGCTCCACAGGGAATTCACCCGCATTACAAAGGGAAACAAAACAGTCTACAAAAGGACAATGTTATCAGAAGATGCTCACTGTTTAATAGGGGATGTGCAAAAAATGTGCATGTTATTAATTCCATTTGCAACATTTATTCACATTCACTCCTAAGGGGTTCTTTGATAACCACGCTGGGTAATTGTAAATGTGGTTTGCATTGACTGGCCTTTCAAATGAACAAACTGTACAGGAACTCTAACTCTTACTCTAACCCAATGCAATCAGCAGCCCCTCCCCGGCTCACCTTGCAAACAGACAGCGATGGCGTAGTCCATGGCCCAGCTCACCAGCGCCATCAGAAGCCCGAGCAGGATCAGGAAGATCCAGTCCTCCCCCACCCTGGAGATCAGGAACTTCTGGCATTTCACCGTGCAGACTGCAGAGACAAGACGAGAGTTAGCACTATGAACAGAGCCGGCAACAACACTGAGACATTGTACAGCACAGCCACATACAGACACATAACCCCTGCTACTGAACTGTGCACCAGCCAAGCAAAGCAAGATACACCATTCCCCTGGGGTACAGTCTGAAAGAGGAATAGTACTACTGGATCTATAGAGTTCAGACTGACATACCATACTGCATCTATGCATGCCTATACAGTCTGTCCAATATTCCCAAGTATACACCGCATGCATTTCAACCAGAGTTGAGTTATTCATCAGAGAAGCTCATTGACCATGTAGTGTTAGGCATGCAGAATGAATGATGGCACATTTCACTCTTTAGTCCAACAGCAGCAGGTTTATTGATTGAATTGCGCTCAGGAGGAGAGAGAACACAGCTGGACAGCGGGGGAAGTCTCAAGCTGAGGCCTGATTGGAGCTGCTTGGTTTCAAAACGATGTAACCCCAGTTTTGTAAGCAGTGCTCCAGCACACAAAGAGTTAATTTTCACAAGCAGGGGTCAGGTGACCCGCTCTTAAAAAAAGGTAAACTTGTTTACTCTCATCCGGCTGGAATATTCCAGATGAATAAAACAAAAAGCAGCATTGAAAGCTGTTAGCACAGCCTGCTCAATGAAACGTTACTATTACTTCATCACTGTACCCTAGATTTAAACACTGAAAATAATGAGGCAATTTGACAAGCAATTCCTAATAATTGAAAAAAGAGAGAATTGCAAATAGTGATTTTAAATGTTAGGCATCAAATGGCTTTGCTCTAGTAATTTTTATATTTTACAGATGGTTTAGTACTGTGGCTAGAAGTAACTTTACATAAGAAAGTCACTGCAGTATTGAGGAGATTAAGAATACTAATGTATTCAGTGGAGAATCGTTCAGCAGTGAGAGTGCAGCGATGTGGTGTATGAAAGGTAATTAAAAGGCAATTACTTTGGTAGCAATGAACTAGTTGAATATTGACCCAAATATATCAAAACAATTCTGATTGTGTTTAAAATACACAGAACTTGATGGCATGTTCTCTAAAGCTTTCAGAGATTAACAGGGCAGTACTGCACCTGGATACGGGACTGTGCAGGTGTATCCTCGCTGTCTAGATTCTGATCCGGTATAACCCGCTGAATCACGGGACTGTGCAGGTGTATCCTCACTGTCTAGATTCTGATCCAGTATAACCCGCTGAATCACGGGACTGTGCAGGTGTATCCTCACTGTCTAGATTCTGATCCGGTATAACCTGCTGAATCACGGGACTGTGCAGGTGTATCCTCGCTGTCTAGATTCTGATCCAGTATAACCCGCTGAATCACGGGACTGTGCAGGTGTATCCTCGCTGTCTAGATTCTGATCCGGTATAACCCGCTGAATCACGGGACTGTGCAGGTGTATCCTCACTGTCTAGATTCTGATCCGGTATAACCTGCTGAATCACGGGACTGTGCAGGTGTATCCTCGCTGTCTAGATTCTGATCCGGTATAACCCGCTGAATCCCGGGACAGTGCAGGTGTATCCTCACTGTCTAGATTCTGATCCGGTATAACCCGCTGAATCACGGGACTGTGCAGGTGTATCCTCACTGTCTAGATTCTGATCCGGTATAACCCGCTGAATCCCGGGACAGTGCAGGTGTATCCTCGCTGTCTAGATTCTGATCCAGTATAACCCGCTGAATCACGGGACTGTGCAGGTGTATCCTCGCTGTCTAGATTCTGATCCAGTATAACCCGCTGAATCACGGGACTGTGCAGGTGTATCCTCGCTGTCTAGATTCTGATCCAGTATAACCTGCTGAATCCCGGGACTGTGCAGGTGTATCCTCGCTGTCTAGATTCTGATCCAGTATAACCCGCTGAATCCCGGGACTGTGCAGGTGTATCCTCGCTGTCTAGATTCTGATCCAGTATAACCCGCTGAATCACGGGACTGTGCAGGTGTATCCTCGCTGTCTAGATTCTGATCCAGTATAACCCGCTGAATCACGGGACTGTGCAGGTGTATCCTCGCTGTCTAGATTCTGATCCAGTATAACCCGCTGAATCCCGGGACTGTGCAGGTGTATCCTCGCTGTCTAGATTCTGTGGTGGACTCCCCTGTGTTCGTACAGTCAAGCGCTTGCTGTTACCTGCTGCCAGTGCAACAGGGCAGCAACAAGACAACACTGCCTGCTCAGCATGAGAAACATCAAGCAAAAATTAAACTTGTGCTCCTGTGGAGAGGCTCTGCAGTGACGCTGCCCACAGCTCCCGTGCACAACAAGATTGAGTCCCAGCCAAGCACAGGGCACCAAGTGGAGGACTGGGGCTCTGTCCAGGATCGACCAACAGAAACACTGTCCACTAAACAGTATTCTTTACAGGCGAGAAGTAGCTGCTAATTCATCAGCTAAGGCACCCTGAACAATTGAATGAGATTTGGAGGATACCAATGAAGATGTCAGAATGGGACTCCAAACATCCTCTGATATATATGTATGTGTGTGGTGTTGTTTTTAAGTAAAGAAAGCTTCATCCACCAATCAAGTTGTCAGAGGGTGACTAAGCAATGGGTTTTTAATCACTGCTCTCCTTCACACATTAATATTTATGCTTGTTTAGTTTCCTGCCTTACCAGACAAATGAGATGTTCTTGTCTCTAAAAGAGAGTTATTAAAAACGAATTGATGATACTTAAAAAAAAATAATGTAGGGAACTGCTGTGGGTGGCACTGGCTACGGGTGCTGGTGTGCAGTGAAGATGCATTTACTATTGAACTACAGTGTCAACAGAACACAGGCATGTACTGTACGTGATAAGAGACTTTAACAGAGTGCACAAGAATGCAGTTACACGTTTACTGGGGGATGCTGTGGTAAAGCACAGTAAACGCATGATGCAAAACTGAAAAAAATACAGGTAAACTTCAACATGATTAAGCAAATGATTTAATGATAAGCTTTGACTGTGCTATATCTGCTTAAGCTATTGATCACTATGAAGTGTGTACTGTGTGTTAACCCTTCAAGAAACTGGACTGAAAACAGATACATGAATCCAAATCAGCAATCAATACAGAAATTCAAAATGTAGCTGTTTTCTGTTTCTGCACTATGTCCCGGTCATGGAGCTATTAATAATAATAATAATAATAATAATAATAATAATAATAATAATAATAATAATAATAATCTGTTCTAAGCAGCTGATTATCGATTAATAAAAGGTACCGTGGCTCAGAATGTTACTGAGCTTATCTGAGGTTGCCATGGAAACAGAAGAGCCTTCTCTGCAGCATAATTACGGGGGACCTGGAGGCGTCAGATCTGAGGGCTGGAGTAAAGGCAGGTCACAGAGTGCGGCTCTGCAGCACACCTGAAGAGACACGACTGCTCTTTATAGTGCCTTGATTACTCCTAACGGGGTTTAGACTGACGAGAGCGTACGTGGGCGGTGATAGATAGATCGATTGATCGACTGATCGATTGATAGAGAGAGAGAGAGAGAGAGAGAGAGAGAGAGAGATAGAGAGATTTTGTTTTTGCACCGTTTACATCCTTCCACTTGACAAACTCAGTTACACAGCTGACAGAACGCTGTAACGATCCCCCTGGGTGTTGAACGATGCATTTCTGTGCCACAGGTTTTCTTTTTTTTGTCTGGTCATAAACTAGACCTGAAGAATCTAGCATGGACCGAGTGGTTTAGTTGCGGGAAAATCTTGACCTTCACTGTGTCACACTGGGTTGCTGGGCCCCCTGGGGCTCCAGTCCCCTAAACCAGCTGCAACTCCAAGGCCATGGCCATGCCTGACACAAGACATTTTCCAAGTGAGAATGCCAGTGTCAGACATGTAACACTTAGCAAGACGCTCTGTGATAGGCTGATGATCTACCAGCCACTCTACAGTTTGAGTGATTATCAGTGTCTGATGTCTTCATTTGTCTGTTCTCCTAGTTTGTGCAGTGCAGTGCACTGATGATGTATGGAGGTGTGTCAGTCTCTTCACAGAGACCTCACAGAGACAGGGTGGGGAGAGAACAGCAGCTACTTACCCCTCCTTTTTTAAAATTGAATTAAAATTTTAATTTAGCACCTGAAAATCTTAAGAAAAAACTATTAGCTTTCTCTTGCAGTTCGATTGTCATCCCTGGCATTTACACTGCAACAAGCATCAAAATGAAGATGTTAAGTGTTTACGTCCCTGTAACCGCACAGTCGCTGTCATTCCAGGGAGTTGTTTAGCGAATTCCACACTTTCCACTGTTACTGAATTCTAACTGAACGTTAACTCAGAGTGGTTCTGCATTAGCTCAGTTTGAATTATAAAGAAGAGCCTTACTGGTTTTCTCTGCCTTTGCCCACCCACACCAGCAGCTATAGATTCAGGGTACAGTCAGTATGGAGCCCTCATTGATACAATCAATCTATTATTTTACAGGGAGTCCAATGTTAAACAGTGGGGTACAGTCAGTATGGAGCCCTCATTGATACAATCAATCTATTATTTTACAGGGAGTCCAATGTTAAACAGTGGGGTACAGTCAGTATGGAGCCCTCATTGATACAATCAATCTATTATTTTACAGGGAGTCCAATGTTAAACAGTGGGGTACAGTCAGTATGGAGCCCTCATTGATATAATCAATCTATTCTTTGCAAGACGCTTGTAAAGATAAGTCCTGGTTTCCCTGCGTTGTTCCAGACATTTTGCATCGAGGGTTGATGAAAAGCAATGTTTTTAATGGGTTTAACGGGGACCCTCTCTGGAGCATTGCATGCCTTAAAGAGATGGTTGAAGCAGTCATCTGTATAACTTTGGTACATCTGTCACTGCTTAAATCAGCTGACAAATGCACATTCCAGTGCTTATCAAAAAAAAAAAAAAGATGTTCTCTCTAATCAGTATCTTCTCAAAGCCACAGCGTGCATCACCACACAGCAGTCAAGCAGATGCATCAGAAGCATGTGTAGCTTGGAGTAGCGTGGCTGGTGCTTCGTACACAAAGGCAGCAAGAATCTGTCTGCATCCTGCACATCTGAAGCTTCAACAAAAGAGCCATCTTTATCTCTCTCCGGCAGCATTAGCTCACATATGAAGATTTTGGGGTTTTTTTGGTTCTTTTTGTTATTCCAGTGATAGACAGGACCAGACTGCTAACCAGGAGTCACGTTGCTCATCTGTACAGCAGAGAGGGATTAGCACTGGCAGTGTCTTGCCTCCACCTACCCAAATGACTTGTGACAGTAAATGGAACACGATTTGTTTTTAGTTTGTACACAAAGGGATGCTGTCTCCTTTAATAAGCGGCTGTGTCATTGTATGCATGTCAGTATACCCACTGACACGGATTAGAAACTACAGGACAACCTCACGCTCAAATCCAGCAGCCTTCTTGTGCATTGTGTCCCCAAGCAAGCCCAGCTCGAGCAGACTGGATACAGTGGTTCTACTATTTGAAACACTTCCTTTCTGGAAAGGAGGGGCAGTTCAATCAGTTGAAGATCCTTTTGGTATTATTACTTGCCAAATGTTTCTCCTCTTCTATGGTAATTACTGGTTAAGGTTAGGAAATTCCCTTATGAACAACATCTTGTTAGCTGATGTAAGTAATTGTGGTCCATTCCCCGCTAATTACACATTTATTACACCAGTAATTACCATAGAAAAGGTGGAATCACTGTTATCTACCTGTGAACTGATAGTGTGGTATGCAAATTACTGGCAAAGTACTTAAACTCTAGCAGAGATTTCCCATTAAAAATGATCTAGACAGACCGGAACCAATGACAAACTACAGGAGAACCTCGGGACAGGATGTGCAAACAACAAATTCAACAGTGTGCCTAACTGGAATGGGAACAGCACCCACATGCCAGGCCAGCGGTGATGCTCCATCTGAACACCTTCCTGTAAGCCTGTTTATACATATGGGACGCTGCATCAGCCTTCATCCTTCTGCCTTTCCATCCAAAACACACGGGACTGGGGCCACCATATGCTACTGAATGTGCACCATGTGCTCCATGGCTAGAAGCCTTTGGCTACAGGGACCATGACGACAGAGCAAACATATTATCGCTTCATTACTCGCTTCATATTATTTATATATTATATATATACACACACACACACACACACACACAGAGCAATTAAACAGTCTCTCTTCATGCTGATTAAGCAGAGGTTATACTGCAGCAGCTGCTCTACGACAGGGGAAGGGGTTGTCTCCTCTAATTCCACACTCTCTCGAATTCAATTCTCACTATTATAGTTCTACCATCTATAGGGGAGGGGCCGCAACAACAGATGGGAAGCTACTTCCTGGGTCACCGTGAGAGGGGAATTATTACAGGTACCTTGACATGTGGAAACTTGAAAAATAAAAACAGAAAGCAGAATCAATGAATGCCTGAAAAAAAACAATAATCTAAGGGCACTGTTTGAGAGGCACTGTAATCACAGCCAAGACACAGCACTGCTTTCTTTCCAAGCTCGTACACAGACAGTCCACCTGATTAGCTTGTAAAGGGACCCAGAGCATCCGCTATATACGTTGGTTACTGTGGAAACCAAAATTACCCAAACACCCTCTTCACCCATTGCAAAGCCCTCCTCCTTTCTAATGGTAGAGCTGCCTCTTCATCACAAATTCATTGCAAAGCCCTCCTCCTTTCTAATGGTAGAGCTGCCACTTCATCACAAAAAGAGCCACCACCTTCCAGCATTTGTCGCTTCTTGGCAACCACCTTCTGTTGCCTTGATGATGACCTTTCTGTGCCTCCACACATTAAGACTTGCTGCTAATTCCGGGATATCTTGTATATGGCTGGACCCTGGGCCCCGCACAAGACGTGAGGTCTCACATTAGCAACATCTGGGTGAAATACACACTGGGTACAGGTGCAACTGTAACTTCACCAGCCCCAGAGGTTGGATCTGCAAGTGATCTGAAATTGCAGTTACTAGCAAAACATAAACCCATTCTGTACTGCCTCCCTCACAGCCCCTCAGCTCTTACCAAGAACGGCACTGCCTTCCAGTCTCTCAGTTCTAACCATTAGCCTGTCATAAACACGTCTTCAAATGCATGTTGCCAAGACATGATGGAAATAAGTCAAGTCCTTGCACAAGCATGAACACGCCTGGTGGATTTGTGCCTTGCCGATTGCTCAAACAAATCTCAGAAAAGCAACTAAGAATTCCCCTTGGAGTGTGAAGTCACTGTACATGTTTAACCCAATCCCACACTTTACATTCCAGCTACAAGCCCTTCCAATTACCCTCCAAGCAGCCCCCGACAGTGGCAAGAACCAGGAAAGACGGGGCACATTGTGCTAACCTCAGGTGACCCCCTGCAAGACACACAATAAGAGCAGGGAAAAGCTCGCTGAGATCCCCTGTCTTATTCTAGCACGCTGCACTGAAACCTGGTTCCACTGCTAGAATCTGCTGTCAGAAAAGCTCGCTGAGATCCCCTGTCTTATTCTAGCAGGCTGCACTGAAACCTGGTTCCACTGCTAGAATCTGCTGTCAGAAAAGCTCGCTGAGATCCCCTGTCTTATTCTAGCAGGCTACACTTAAACCTGGTTCCACTGCTAGAATCTGCTGTCAGAAAAGCTTGCTCTCTACCTCTGCAAAGTGCACAGGAAAGGGTCCAGAGACAGCCAGAGCTGGAGGCTAAAGTGCGCTGAATATCCATCCATCCATCCATCCATCCATCTCTAGAGTTAACACCTTCAGCACCAAGTAACGTCTAAGAAAGACTATTCTGGGATAGCAATGGCAAAGATATTAGTGTATTAGATTAATTTACTGGTCTGCTGTTGTGAGTGGAGTTATCTTTCCTTGGCCTGTACACAGATCTGCAGTGTTGACAGAGTTGAGCTAAGTTTGCAAACTTTCCCTTTAGCTCAGACAGTAAGTAATCTTTTTGGTTGCAGGGTGTCTAGGTTCCATCCACGTTCTCCCTTGGCTAATTGAGACAGCATACAGCATACAGTATTCAGTGTACAATATACACTCCACAGTACATAGAAGGAAGTCCAGCTTGTCTTTTAGAACGGTTTGTGATGTATGAAAGTCACCACGATGACTTTCAGTTTGGTGAAGGCTGGCATTTACTCCAGTATGTATGATGCACAACAGTAATGAGGATGAAAAGGTAGCTGTCATTCATCATGCAAAGCACTCCATCAAGGTAGACACTGCCACCTGCACACCGTGCCATTCACTGCACTGTGTATGGCTACACCTCTGTGAGCTTGGCATTGGGGAGGTTGCAATGTGAAGCGGCGGGGTGGACACGAGGCATGAGCTCTTTCAGCCAGGCTCGATAGATAGAAGTGGGATGAGTAATACCCGAGCACAGATCACACACTGCTTTTAGGGGGATTGAAACTAATTGCATTGTATCTCTTTAAAAGGAAAAAACTATTACAGAAGCACTGTATTTATATCCCTGTATTTATAGGTGGCTCTGTCCTCGTTTTATTGAGAACATCTCTCTCTCTGTGCCATCCACCCACCCACCCACCCACCCGGTCCTAATAAAGAAATACAGGGACCCGTGCTTCATGTGCACTTACCAGGCTTTTAAGAAGCAGTACCAACCTTTCAACAATAACCCATCACTGAACGTTCAGAGGCAGAGCTAACAGAATGATACTGCTCGAAGTCTCATCGCTCGGCACTCTGTTTAATGGTCTCGTTCACCCTGCTGCCTGGCCCACACAAGACTCTGTGTGCTCTGCACTTCACTGCTCGGGAGACTGGGATGAGGCATTCTGAACTCGGTCCAAACAGCCACACACATCTGTCACATGATTACAACATTTACAGCCTGCTGTACTCCAAGCCCTGGCATCGTCGAGCCCCATCTCCCAGCCTCTCCCAGCCCCCTTTCCCAGCCTCTCACAGCCCCCTCTCCCAGATTCTCACAGCCCCCTCTCCCAGCCCCCTTTCCCAGATTCTCACAGCCCCCTCTCCCAGATTCTCACAGCCCCCTCTCCCAGCCTCTCACAGCCCCTTTCCCAGCCTCTCCCAGCCCCTTTCCCAGCCCCCTCTCCCAGCCCCCTTTCCCAGCCCCTCACAGCCCCCTCTCCCAGATTCTCACAGCCCCCTCTCCCAGCCTCTCACAGCCCCTTTCCCAGACCCTCACAGTGCCCTTTCCCAGCCCCCTTTCCCAGCCTCTCACAGCCCCCTTTCCCAGCCTCTCACAGCCCCCTTGCTCCCCAAAATTAGATTGTCAGTCCTTCTGCTACCACTTTCTACAGTCCTAGAGCCTCCCTTATAGACCCCATCCTGTATATTGCACTACAGATAATAACTGTCGTAAAGGTGACCTGCTTACTAGTGACTGGAATAAAACAGAACATTTGTAATAACACATTTAGCAAATGTAAAATCTCTTACATATCCCAGGAGTAGAGTGCTGCTGGGCAGAGAGGTTAATGGTTACTTTCTGGTGTGCTTGATACACTTAAGGGTTTCGACATGATTGTGAGAGCTCTACTGAGGCCACAGGGTGGTATGAGACGATGGCAGAAACCGACACAAAGTGAATCCAAAAAACCTCCAGCGCAGTTCGGGCTGTGATATGCAGCTTCCTGGATCTCCCGGTTCCAGTGTCAGCAGCAGGGTGGAGCAGCTCGGCTCCAAGGCTCAGCCAGCACAGACGCAAATGACACGCTCTGCTTTGCTCTTCTAGTTTTGGCTGAAAGGGGAATGGCCGGATCGATGCAGACCTTGCCTTCGTCTCTTTGTAAGATGGCACCTGGAGCTTGAAATCTGGGACCATTTCCCCAGGACTCGAGCAAGCTGTTACATCTCAGCACGTTTCCATTAGCAGTCTGCGCCAGCATTTAAATGCAGTCTGTTACCTGTTATTTTTAAGGAAATGTCTTGTTGACATGAATAATTCATGCGTCCTATCACAAGATCGTTCATCTTCCACTTGTTATTGATGACTGTGTTTTTGATATATATGTTATGCTGTTTCAAATTGTTTTTTCCAAACACTTGTTTTTGAGTGCATGGTATGTGATCTGTTCAGAGCATTCACCAACACCATGCATCTTCAAACTTTAGAAGTAGGGCTTCTCTTTTTCTGTGTTTAGTTATTCCCTTTTTCTGTGTTATTATTTTAAAATGATGATTATTATTATTATTATTATTATTATTATTATTATTATTATTATTATTATTTACTACATTTACAGGCTCCAGTAATACATACGCCATTTCTATACCTAAATCTAAAGACTGAGCAGCAACAAAGCAAAGCCTATCTTTAGTCAGCACCTGTCTGGCTCTAAACTCTGTTTTGAAATAAAATATACAAATGTTACAAAACTACAGGAGTAATTCATTTTTTACATCTTCTTAATGTCATGGATTACTCAGTTGGTCCATCAATTCTACCATATCTTATAAACTCCTACAGCCATTAACTCAAAGCCGCTTTTGTAGGACACCCAGATGCTACATCTATTGTTTTTAATGTTTGAGTGAAGCAGATGTTTATGTGCTCAGACACCTGTGCCTGAGAGAGCAAGGGTCGCACAGACAGGCTGGTCTCTCCCGGGCACTCATCTGTCTGCATAATGAACATCTAGAAACCATTCCCTGCTCCCTCACCCTCAGCATCAATTAACACAGCCTGCATGCGAGTGAACCCAATCAAGACACGAGCCTTGTGTCACAGCAGCAATGGACTAGCAGAGAGCGCAGAACTGCACTGTATTACCTTAAACAGGAATACACTTTGAAAATAATTCTAATCAAAATAAAGTAAAAATAAAAAAGCAGGCAGGCTGCAGCAGTGACCCTGAACACACACACACTGACACACTCACTCACACACACACACTGACACACACACACCAGCACGCATGCACACACACACCAGCACGCACGCACACACACACTGACACACTCACTCACACACACACACTGACACACACACACCAGCACGCACGCACACACACACTGACACACTCACTCACACACACACACACTGACACACACACTGACACTGACACACACACTCACACACACACACTGACACACACACACCAGCACGCACGCACACACACACCAGCACGCACGCACACACACACTGACACACTCACTCACACACACACACTGACACACACACTGACACTGACACACACACTCACACACACACACTGACACACACACACCAGCACGCACGCACACACACCAGCACACACGCACACACACACTGACACACTCACTCACACACACACACTGACACACACACACCAGCACGCACGCACACACACACTGACACACACACACACACACACTGACACACACACACACACTGACACACTCACTCACACTAACACACACTAACACACACTGACACACACACACACCAGCACGCACGCACACACACACTGACACACTCACTCACACACACACACACTGACACACACACACACCAGCACGCACGCACACACACCAGTACACACGCACACACACACTGACACACTCACTCACACACACACACTGACACACACACACCAGCACGCACGCACACACACACTGACACACACACACACACTGACACACTCACTCACACTAACACACACTAACACACACTGACACACACACACACCAGCACGCACGCACACACACACTGACACACTCACTCACACACACACACTGACACACACACTGACACTGACACACACACTCACACACACACACTGACACACACACACCAGCACGCACGCACACACTCACTGACACACACACTGGCTGCCTCACATCTCATCAGGACTGCAAGTCAAAAAGTGTGGTGTCACTTCAATGCTTCTTTCATTGTTAGGTAGAAAAAACACTTTTAAAAAGTATACTTTAAATGCTGTCTCTTTCTCTCTCCCCGATTCCCACACATTAGCGTGGTGGCACCGTGATGTCACACCACGGCCCACAACAATCTGTTCCTCTTAGAGGAGCAGTGTGACCAAGCCACACCCACCCTGGATACATTACAGACTCCCGTTCCTCTCTCGAAGGAGCAGTGTGACCAAGCCACACCCACCCTGGATACATTACAGACTCCCGTTCCTCTCTCGAAGGAGCAGTGTGACCAAGCCACACCCACCCTGGATACATTACAGACTCCCGTTCCTCTCTCGAAGGAGCAGTGTGACCAAGCCACACCCACCCTGGATACATTACAGACTCCCGTTCCTCTCTCGAAGGAGCAGCGTGACCAAGCCACACCCACCCTGGATACATTACAGACTCCCGTTCCTCTCTGACACAAGCTGCCTTCTTTATTAAGTGCATATCTAAAACTGAATCCAGTTGTAAAGTTGTAGGTATTAGGTAAATCTGAGTGTGCCCCATACAGGAGGTGATACTCACAAGACTAAACGAAACTACAGAGGCACTGCAGTGTGCCAGCGGATAGGAGTCCAATGCATCTCAATGGAATCAGGAAAGAGAGAGAGGATTTGAGACTAGCAGTTGAAAACGCTTTTACTTTGCAGAGGCTACATGAAAATCTCAGGATTTCAGAGCTGGGTTTATTTATTTTTTTCTTCAGAATAAGCAGTTCTCTGAGGTTATGGGTGAGAATTGCTTTTTAAATTGTGATGAACTGCTGGACCCCGGCGCACCTGCTGCCTTCGCTGAAACTGGGATCAGCCATCCGAGGATAAATAAAGAAAGCTTGATGAGTATATGGGACAGATAATACATCAGTACATGACTCAGTAATTTGAGTTAAAAATGTTCCTTACCAATCGGTTCTCTAGATATATATATATATATATATATATATATATATATATATAAAACTGAATGGTGTGACGTACAGTCTGTATCAGACCACAAAACTGCAGCATGCTCTCTGTCTAGTTTTCAGTCTACTTGGTTTCAGTTTAGCAAACATCTATATGATACTATATAAACACCTGTTACTAGAACTCATTTATACATATGCAGATTTCACACTGGTTGTTAACCACTCAGGGTAAGATCAGGGTGGGTGTGTTATTAATATAAATGGCATTCCCAATCCACTCAGGGTAAGATCAGGGTGGGTGTGTTATTAATATAAATGGCACTCCCAATCCACTCAGGGTAAGATCAGGGTGGGTGTGTTATTAATATAAATGGCATTCCCAATCCACTCAGAGTAAGATCAGGGTGGGCTGTGTTATTAATATAAATGGCATTCCCAATCCACTCAGAGTAAGATCAGGGTGGGTGTGTTATTAATATAAATGGCATTCCCAATCCACTCAGAGTAAGATCAGGGTGGGCTGTGTTATTAATATAAATGGCATTCCCAATCCACTCAGGGTAAGATCAGGGTGGGTGTGTTATTAATATAAATGGCATTCCCAATCCACTCAGGGTAAGATCAGGGTGGGCTGTGTTATTAATATAAATGGCATTCCCAATCCACTCAGAGTAAGATCAGGGTGGGTGTGTTATTAATATAAATGGCATTCCCAATCCACTCAGAGTAAGATCAGGGTGGCTGTGTTATTAATATAAATGGCATTCCCAATCCACTCAGAGTAAGATAAGGGTGGGTGTGTTATTAATATAAATGGCATTCCCAATCCACTCAGAGTAAGATCAGGGTGGCTGTGTTATTAATATAAATGGCATTCCCAAGCCACTCAGAAGCACAGCGTTATATTTAAGAGTAACCCATGTTAGTTCAACCAAAACTATCATGACTGTTACTTATTGATGGAGTTAAGGGTTTTTAAAATGTATTTATTTATTGAAATATTTTTACCAGAGAAAATGTCTTGAGCTGCAGCATCTAGCATAAAAGAGTTCCCTGGGAGACAGACAACAAGAGTGTGGTTAACATGACACTGCAATACACCATCCACCACCACACAGAAATACACCATCCACCACCACCACACAGAAATACACCATCCACCACCACACAGAAATACACCATCCACCACCACACAGTCATACTGCAATACACCATCCACCACCACACAGAAATACACCATCCACCACCACACAGAAAAACACCATCCACCACCACACAGTCATACTGCAATACACCATCCACCACCACACAGTCATACTGCAATACACCATCCACCACCACACAGAAATGCACCATCCACCACCACACAGAAATACACCATCCACCACCACACAGAAATACACCATCCACCACCACACAGAAATACACCATCCACCACCACACAGAAATACACCATCCACCACCACACAGTCATACTGCAATACACCATCCACCACCACACAGAGTTATACTGCAATACACCATCCACCACCACACAGAGTTATACTGCAATACACCATCCACCACCACACAGAAATACACCATCCATCTAAGTGCTGTCTCCATCCCTCCCAGCCAGGTGTTCTGTCTCCACCCCTCCCAGCCAGGTGGAGTTCTGTCTCCACCCCTCCCAGCCAGGTGGAGTTCTGTCTCCACCCCTCCCAGTCAGGTGTTCTGTTTCCACCCCTCCCAGCCAGGTGGAGTTCTGTCTCCACCCCTCCTAGTCAGATGGAGTTCTGTCTCCACCCCTCCCAGCCAGGTATGTGTTGATTTGTCAAATTCCAGGGTAAGTAATAAGGCAGACAGGCCTCTTTGTTTTTTATGAGGGTCAATTGCTCTTTAAGGCATCAGCAGTTTAATTTTGCAATGGCACTTTTGGTTTCGTTTTTGTGTCAGCGGAGGTATTATAAACACACACACACACACACACACACACACATATACACACACACACACACAGTGTAACAGAGTATCTTCAGTATGCACATGCAGTGTGAGAGACCTGTGGCAGGCTAGTTCATTTCAACAGTAAACCAAGAGAGGTTCGTTACTGGTGCAATCTGCCAGCTGGGTGCCCGCTGCCAACTTCACTCTCGACTGTGGACATCAATTATTTACCTACTTATTTATTAGGCTTACTAATCGTCATCAATTATAGAGCTACTGCTGTTCTACTGCCTGGGCACAAACCACACTTATTAGTTATTACAGAGCCTTGATAAATCCAGAGCCTCCCGGGGGCGAGCAGTTCCAGAGGCAAAACAAATGGCTTTGCTAATGGAAGGGTTTGCTGTAGGGGTGATCGCTATTTGCATTTACATCAGCTTGCTACAGGATAGCACAGTGCCTCCAGATTGATGATGATGATGATGATGATGATGATGATGATGATCTGGGTTAGATAAATGTAAGAATTGACAAATGTCCACATTGCAGATCAAGCACTGATGTAAAAAACTATGATACCTGCACAGTCACTCATACTGCACATGGTAACGGTACGCTGGTCTACAAGCAGACAGAGGGCAGAGAGAGCAGTGAACACACAGGCTTGCTTCGGATTTCTTTTCAGTCAGTAATCAGCGACCAAAACAATCAAACAATAAAACAATTAACTAATACAATTAAACTTGTCAGGGAGGCTTTTAACCCTGTCCCCACCACATATATTATATATAACCCTCACAGGATTTGTTTTCCTAGAACACACTGCTATTCATCACCAAATGTTTAAGCAGGTGAGGTGCTTGGATCACCAGAGCCTTTGATCTGCAGTGGAAAACGAAACATCACAGCGGACATGCAACACATGCCAGAGTCATGTGCTTTAATAAAGTGTGAGGGGTGGAAAGAGCAGACAGACAGACAGACAGACAGACACGCAGACACGCAGACAGGCTCACAGACACTGTAGAACTCAGGAGACCTGCGTCAGTGCTCTCTGAAAGTCACAGTCTAAAGCAGTGTATCAGATTTCAGAAGCAGGTAACGAGGCTCTGATTGAATGAGGGTTAGCAGTTCTCACCCAGCGCCCTCAATTCCACTCTGGGGTGCAGACTAATATCCAGACGCAATCTGAAACTGCACAGAACGCCCCTAGGAAATCGAGGAATATGACAAACACTAAAACATTTAAAAGGTGCAGCTCTAGGATCTCAGCTCCTCTCGAACCACCGCCACTGTTTTCCTGCCTGGCTCAAGGAAACTGAGCAGAGGAGGGGGGATGTTTAGAAGATGGAAGAGGCTGTGTCGCTCTATACTGACATGCTGCACCCTGCTGTAGGTGAACTGCGAGGAAGGACAGAAAGATGGGTAGATGAATATTCCAGGAAGCAGAACATTCCTCACACACCTACAACTCTTGAGACTTTAAAATAAATAACATTTAAACAGGTCAGCCTCTTCAACACGATCATTTAATGGCACGTCTGTGTTTAGATATTTATTTATCTACATATTTCGTGGAAGGAAAGGTCAACCTTGCCTCTGCCGATAAACCACAGAATGAGCTGAACAAGAAGTGACACAGGCTACACCTCGTCATCCTTTGGTTCTCTCTGTTGCTATAACAACACTTTGTGACTTTGTATTCCTGCCCCCAATCACAACCAATAACGATTACTTTCACCTTGAGAGAGCGCGAAATTATCGGGGGGGGGCTGTTCTGTATCCATGGCAACATTGAATAGCATGTTGCTTCCCTAATGACACCAGGCCTGTCTGCCACTGAACTCCCATCTGCTCTACTAATGCAAAGCCGTGCTGGGTACCCAGGCCAACACCCCCCACAGCCAGCAAACAGGCACTGCAGCCAAGAGCTGGGGACCCCGAACCCGGACACTTCTGCTCAAGCAGTCAGCAGAAACACCCAATCTGACATCAGCTTCATTGGGATTAGGCTCAGATAGGCGTAGGACAACGCTGTTAACTTCAGCAGCGCTACTCAGAACAGTTTGACCTACTGAACTAGGAGAATATTCCCCTGAAGGCCCTTATCATTTACTGCCAACCGTGGGATCAGGATCATCAGAGGAAATCATGAGCTGTAGTGTCCACCAGGTGGCGTCAATGTATATTTTATCACTTCGTGGCGTAACAGTATGTACAGTGCCTTTTAGCCACTTGACCAAAACCCCTCCTTACCTTAGTTATCACCAGATGGGAGTCATTGACTAAAAACTACTCTATCCTGTCCCAGTGTTCCCAGTCTAACAACATATTCTCAACTTTACAAATGCAGCATCATATTGATTCTGAGGCAGTCACATTGTTTTAAAAGGAAAACTTCAGCAGTTTGGAAGGAGCCCTGTGGGTCACCCGGGACAGTATCGCATTGTCTCTGAATGGCCACGGTGTTGCAGCTCACAAACCAGACTATCTCTGTCTTCCAAGCACATCACAGCTTCAGACGCTGGTGCTTCAGCAGTCACTGTGACAGAGAAAATGTGTTCCGATCGCTGGGTACAATCAATGTCTTATGTCTTTATCAATGACACGACCTGCAACGTGACATCTTGCCATCCAAATGACAGTCTCTCTCTCTCTCTCTCTCTCAGGGGAATGCAATTGAATCAGATCCAGCTCAGACATTAAGAAGAGCTTTCTTTTCATCTTTCACTAATGGAACAAACTTTATAAGAGAGTGCAGCTCCTGTTAGTTTTTTAGGGGCAGTCTATCAGCTTTTCTAAATGTTTGCCATGATGTTTTATTTTTTTTTGCACCATGATGTGCACTCTCTTTGCCTGCGCTCTGTTGGGACCCTCTTGTAAACAAGAGTGCTTCCCCTGAGGGTCACACACACACGCACGCACGCACGCAAGCACGCACGCTTCGATATTCCAAACCTGGTTGGTACAGCTTGGAAGTTTTATTATTTATTTTATGGGTGAAACCATTTTTCCTAATTTATGAACACAGTTTTACCTAATATAGGAGGCAAAACTCTGGACCAGTGGGTAAAGAAAACGGGCTTGTAACCAGTAGGTCCCCGGTTCAAATCCCAGCTCAGCCACGGACTCACTGTGTGACCCTGAGCAAGTCACTTAACCTCCTGTGCTCCGTCTTTCAGGTGAGACCCTAGTCTTGCATCTTGTAAAGGGCTTTGTGATGGTGGTCCACTATGAAAGGCGCTATATAAAAATAAAGATTATTTTTAGTTTGAGAGCCATTGTCGAGTGCAATATGAATTAAACAGAGGAATACACTGCGGTAACAGACACACTGTTACAAGACTGACACAAACCCAAACAACGTGACTCTGGTTAAGTTACAGTTGAATTGAAGGATAGTAATGCATTGCACGAGCAGGCTTTTTTGGAATATGTTATTTAAAGATCCTCCTCCAGGCACTGTCTGTGTTATGCAGTTGGCATGGCAGCAGTCCTAGGGTTCTTTGCTCTGTGGGGAGCGTCTATTCCACAGTCAGCACGGTTCCTCACGCAGCGGCACAGCACAGGCTCTGGGGCAGCAGTGACGCACCCGGGGGCAGGGGTGAGCAGCGGCTGCTGTTTCTGCAGCTCTGTGATAATGAGCACAGTCACAGCTCTGTAATGAGGGGCTCCGTCTCGTAATTAGGATCGCTCGCTTGCAGAAAAAAAATCAGAGACCCCGGGTTTCTCTTTCCTTCCAACTCCAGTGTCAAACAAACTCTCTGTGCTTAAATAAAGGGGCTCCGATGCCTGGTTATTTATATTACAGGCATATTTGCCAGTCTGTTTAAAACAGGGGTATCCAATCACGGTCCTGGAGGGCCATTCCACTCCCGGTTTAACAGGTAAAGGGATATAATGAACAACTTCAGGGTCTGCATGGAGGTGCAATTGGTTTGATTAAACATTTAGAAGAGGGCTGGAACAAAGCCCAGGAGCGGAAGGTGGTTTAAAACATCCACTTCAGAAGCTTGTCGGAGGCTCTGTTCACACAGCTTCGTGCATCGTTGTGTTGCTGAAGTTCTCATTTTTAATAACATTTTCCAAGCACGGTACAATCCACCCTTATCTCAAGAGGAACTGTATAGCTACCTACACAGATGCCTTCTGAAAGCTAATGCTACATTATTACATGACCATGTGATGTGCGCACTTTGAATCCAACACCTGGACTACAAGCACCAAGCCCAAGCCTTTTTTAGTTTGAGGGGATACACGCACACCAAGCACTTTCCATGTAGATCTGAACTAAGGGTACCAGATTCCACCAGGGGCTGGGCGTGGGGAGGGGTGTAATCGGGGTCACGAGGAAGGGTCCCTCAGCTCCAGACCCCTGCCATCACCCGCTTTCTAAAAACTCCACTCCAATCCAGCAGTGACCCCCATTGAATCTTTCCAGTGTGCAAATTAACACAACGTTGTTCAATATGGCCCCATTACTTAACATGAGGAAAGAGAATATATGCATGGGTCGTGTTGTTTAGAGCTTGGGAACAGATGAACAGAAGTGAGGCACTGTTGGCAGCATTCTGCCCCCTTCCCTTCGGACAGCCCTCCCACACAGCACAGTGTCTGATGAGATCTGAAACAATCCGCCTGACACACGCCCACTCCAGAATGCTCCTTTACCGAGAGTGCCCTCTGTACCTGGATTAGTTTCATCAAGATCTGAACCCAACACTGACAGTATTACACAGGTGTGTCACAGTCGACTAAACACACACACTGGGGGAGGCGTTTTTGTTTTATTTTTGTACACTGGCTACTTTCAGTCAAAGACTCACTTTGCCCCCTGCTGCAAGATTTTGGAATTGCAGAAAGGACCCCCCCCCCCCCCCCCCCCCCCCCCGTCAAATCCTCCTTCAGGTCTCAAAAGTCAACATGCAGAGCTAACAAATCCCTCTTCCTGAACAAAGACAAAAGGCAAAAGAAAAGTCTATTAAGAGACACTCACTCAGAACAAGCCTATGGATTTTTTTTTTTTTTTCAACCTCAAACCAAGCTCAAAAACAAGTAACAATCCAAATCTTCTCCTCGGAAGCCGCAAACAAACCTAAAATTCAGAAAAATATCCAGCCTTTTTTTTTTTTTAGGAATCCAATGTACTACAGAATTGTTCCTTAAAGGACTTAATGAATTTACAGGAGGATGGAATTGGAGGATGAACCCCCCCCCCCCCCCCCCCCCCGAACAGGGCGATAAAAGACAAGCAAGCGGGTAAAACAAGAGGGAGGGTGTCTGTGCTTCAAACAGCAATCAGTAATCTTTACTAGAACAGAAATGCGCTTCCGTAACCCAGCCCAGAGGACCTGCAATCCAATGCAAGTTAATCACAGGAGTTTTGGTACCATTAGTATTTAAAGGAAAGCAGCCCTTTCAGTGCCTCGCCTCTGATCCCTGATTTACTGCTTCTTTAGTTAATGACACCCAGCTGTATCAGCTCAGCTTTAATTGCCCAGAGACTTTTATCTGCTTTGCTAAAGGAGGATGACACACACTGAATTTGCAGCCCTGGTAATGAACTGCCAATCTCAGGCTGTACACCAGAGCACAGCACTGGAGAGTAGCTCCAATCTGCAATCTTACAGCACTGGAGAGTAGCTACAAGCTGCAATCTTACAGCACTGGAGAGTAGCTACAAGCTGCAATCTTACAGCACCGGAGAGTAGCTACAAGCTGCAATCTTACAGCACCGGAGAGTAGCTACAAGCTGCAATCTTACAGCACTGGAGAGTAGCTCCAAGCTGCAATCTTACAGCACTGGAGAGTAGCTCCAAGCTGCAATCTTACAGCACTGGAGAGTAGCTACAAGCTGCAATCTTACAGCACCGGAGAGTAGCTACAAGCTGCAATCTTACAGCACCGGAGAGTAGCTACAAGCTGCAATCTTACAGCACCGGAGAGTAGCTCCAAGCTGCAATCTTACAGCACTGGAGAGTAGCTCCAAGCTGCAATCTTACAGCACTGGAGAGTAGCTCCAAGCTGCAATCTTACAGCACTGGAGAGTAGCTACAAGCTGCAATCTTACAGCACTGGAGAGTAGCTACAAGCTGCAATCTTACAGCACTGGAGAGTAGCTCCAAGCTGCAATCTTACAGCACCGGAGAGTAGCTCCAAGCTGCAATCTTACAGCACTGGAGAGTAGCTCCAAGCTGCAATCTTACAGCACTGGAGAGTAGCTCCAAGCTGCAATCTTACAGCACTGGAGAGTAGCTACAAGCTGCAATCTTACAGCACTGGAGAGTAGCTACAAGCTGCAATCCTGTTTCCATCCCTATGAAACATAGCAGCAACATCAATAAGCAAGGAAAAAAGCTAGCCATGAGAAATGTTGCAATTTACCAAGCTGGATTCCGGGGCTATTGTCTGCCAGGGCTGGTGCCACGCTTTCCCCTGATAAACCTGCTCTCCTGCGCTTTAACTGGGACTAATATATGGGTATAGGACTAACAGAGGATTTTAGGATGAACAGGACTATTGGGCAAAGCTCAAATGCATACAACCTAACTACAGCTTTTGTGTTGGTGATTCTGTAGATTCTGCTCAGCTATTTTTGGGACTTGTCTGCTGCACTATCAGAAATCTTATTGTACATGTTCATCCGAGTTATTCTGCTTTTTAAAAAGTAGATACAAGAAATCAGAAACTCTGACACAGAAGATCTCTTGTATCTTGCCTGGGCTCGAAGTACAAGCTGCAATTAGAGTTTACAGGGAGCTACGAAACAAAACCAGCAAGGTGTGAAGAAAAAGCATTTCTCTAAAGTGACAAAATAATAGCTTTTGTGTTCGACGCGATCAGTCATGGAAAGATGTAAATCCATTATGAAGAGGAACGATGCAATGCATCCATCATATGTACTCTTAATCGTAAGCAAGACGCATTACTGATATTCACAAACAGTGATATTCAGTGGCAATGCAGTGCCACTACAATGGCAGAGCAATAAGGACTCTACTCTGGGAACATTGTGGCTGCTGTGATCATGTACAGTAAGGCATGGCTAGAACAGTACCAGGGTTTAAAGTATTCAGAATGATCAGAATAGTCAGGAAGGAGGGACATTGATGATTCAATGAGGGATACAAGTCAGGAAGGAGGGACACTGATGATTCAATGAGAGATACAAGCCAGGAAGGAGGGACACTGATGAATCAATGAGAGATACAAGCCAGGAAGGAGGGACACTGATGAATCAATGAGAGATACAAGCCAGGAAGGAGGGACATTGATGATTCAATGAGGGATACAAGTCAGGAAGGAGGGACACTGATGAATCAATGAGAGATACAAGCCAGGAAGGAGGGACACTGATGAATCAATGAGAGATACAAGCCAGGAAGGAGGGACGTTGATGATTCAATGAGAGATACAAGCCAGGAAGGAGGGACACTGTCCAGCTGCACTGGGAAAAGCAGTTTGTTTGTTTGTTTTTAATGGGAAAGGGGTGAAGTCAGCATGAATTGAGTAACCATTTCCAGTGTTTTCCGGTGTTTATTGGCTATACACCGATTTCAATTTCTTTTTGTATCGGGGGTGTTTTATCAGGTTTTATCGACCGAAAATCAGAAGCCCTGCTTTCTCTTTGCTTTCCTCTAAGCTGCTCTGGCAGTGCAGTCGGGCGTCTGGCAAAAACTCACCTCCTACTCAACATCTCCAGATCTTGGTTGTGAAAGATTATTAGTGCCAGCCTTCTGGAAAAACAACACCGTCTCACACCTGATTGTGCACACGATCCCGTGCACAAGCAGACATGAACGCGACACAGAGGAAACCAGAATGTCTTTTCAATTGGACAGCACGCGCTTGCCTGCGGGTACCTGAACGGGCAGATGCAGCAACAGCATGCTTGTTCTACGTGTCACCTGGTAGCAGCACAAGAACAGCGAGCTGTGCATCTTTAACAAGGAGTCCCGAGCCTGGCAGGTGAGCTGGTCTTGACTGGGACAAGCAAAACCATCACTCTCCCTTTACATTCACGAAGCCATCCATTCTGGAGCTCCACTGGAACGGAGAGTCATGCACATCCCCGATTTACAGGAGAGCTTCAATTGTGAGTCTGTGGAGCAGCTTGCTTTGCCGTGCTCGGTGTTATTCAGTGATGTTATCAGTGGGGCTGGGTCATTAGGGCCAATTCATATGAAAGATAGGTGGCAGCCTTTCTCCTGCTCCCGCGATGTCATTTAGACATAATTACAGCCATGCATCTCAGGGCAGTCGACAGCTCGATAACAGCACAGAGCAAGATGTGAGCCTTCCTAGAGCTGCAACGCCTCCAGAAAGAAAAAGAAGAAAAACACAATGCAGTGTAATACTGAACGCAGCTCACACACACACACACACACACAATGCAGTGTAATACTGAATGCAGCTCACACACACACACACACACAATGCAGTGTAATACTGAATGCAGCTCACACACACACACAATGCAGTGTAATACTGAATGCATCTCACACACACACACACACACAATGCAGTGTAAAAGGTGTAAAAGGTTGTTTTGGCAATGTAATGTAAGATAAACATTAAATCTAATATTAAAGGGTTAACAGAAATTACAGCAAGGTAACCCCAACCATGTGACTTAGCTGCAGGAGATCTGGGAGGGGGGTCCAGATAGCTCACATTGGTCACTCTGTTCTCTGTAGCACAGGCCAGCACTCCGGAGCAGGACTGGGCGGTGGGGGTGAAAATGATTAAATCACGGGGCCAGAGTGCTAATGGGCCAGCAGCTGTCTGGATAATGAGGTACCTGGCAGGACAGGTACAGTAGAGACGTTTCTACTGGAATCTCAATATTGGACTTGGAACCCCTTCAAATGATGATTGCGGTCCTCATGGAAAATGAAAGGGTGATAGTGATGGTGTAAACCTGATGCATGTCGACAGCACCACAGAGATACTTCAAGAAAGAGCAGGACTGGAGCCCTGGGGTCCTGGCTAAGATTTAATGAACCCCTAAACACCAGTAATCCCTGCGGCACCTAAACAACCCAACAGTGTCCAGCCTCCTTTCCTCAGGACATTGTGCTGAGCTTGACACTGTGAGACCTAGAGAGGTATGAGAAAAACATAGCAAACCACGGGAAGCTCTGGGAAAAGCAGAAGAAAACAATGCAGCTTAAGCAGCTCAGGGGGACACTATATAATGTAACAAGCTTTACAGGTCCCACTGGATGCCCCAAAGTGGCCCAGAGGGGGGGGGGGGGTCTATTCCTGTTAAAATGCATTGAAGTCAGCAGATCCCTTAAGGCATCATCAATTCAATGAACATGTTAGCTAGAGAAATGAAACATGTATTTAATTAACAAAGCGGATGTGTTTGGATTACATGAAGAAGACGTTCAATTTTAATGCATTGTTTACAATGTGTATGTCTCACTTCAAAGGCAGAGCGCAGCTAGTCACACACAGCACCCTGAGCTCCTTCTCTCGGTTCTGTTCTGAAAGGCATTGCTCTCCGTTTAATACATGCTTATTGAAGAGAAGCTGCTGCTACACAACTGAAATCAATGCAGGGGTTAAAAAAGACCATGGGAAGTGTACAGAAAGCATGCGATTACATTCACGAAACCCTGATTCCACAACTACCCTTCCGTGTTACTCGCCTGGGGTTTGGATTGCTGTATGCAAGCAGATTAGATTGTGGGATTGAAAAGGAAAAGCTCGCTGTCACGCTGCATGCGCTCCGACAAGCCTTACACAGCCACGGCCTGGCGCTGCTCTTGTTAAACTACTCAACACTCATTTATTAACCACCTTATTGAAGTGACTGGGCTGGATGTCAGCTTTACCAGCGCAGCCCAGCTCCGCTCAGAACATGAATCAAGTCCAAACCAAACGGTCTGTGCAAGGTTCAGATATTCTGTTCATTAAGGAAACGGTCATACTCAAAACAAGTCCATGTTCCAATGCAGGCTATAGAACAATGCAGAGCTCTTTGTATAGGATAGCGAGCATTGCCAGTCAAGAAATGAACATCAGCTCCGTACTGTTTGGATCCATGTTGGCAAGCAGATGTGTAGTTATGAAAGAAACCGAGGTTTTACCAAGCATGCATTTTCATTAAATAATACAAACAGGATATCTGGAACTACTCTGGATTAAAGAAATCTCAGTTTACCTTGAACATTCATAGTCTGTATTTTCCTTTTTTTATGTATTGTGCAGTAATAACCGCAAAAGTCATCTTCAAAATGAAATGATAATCTTTTAAAAATTCATAACATATTTATCAAATATCAACTGCCAATTTCTTCCACTACAATATATGTATTGGATTTCACAATGAAAACAAAGCGAGTTAAGATGGATGGGGAGCCAACTTCTGTGGTTTTCTGCATCTTGTGTCATTCTACAGGCATGTGTCCTCTGAAAGAACACAGTGCAGAATGAGAAAACAGAAATCCAAAGTCACACAGCGAATAAAGAAGCAGAGAGGAGACTCCATTAAGACCTACAGTACACCCAGATCTTCACACTCCAATAAAAACACAAGGACCATGCAAGACCACAATGCAGGTTTAAAGCAACAGCTGTGATAGAATGATACACGCATTGGGGAGCATGTGAAGCACAAAGAATGGAAGAAGGGTTCTGCTATGATGATGCAAGGATCACACAAGGAATTAGCTAGATTTGAACTCTGAACCAGTAGCAGGTGTGGCTGGTTTGCTAATACGGAGATGCTGGATGAGTGTAAGATATGCATGAAGTCCCTTCCTATCCTTGTATCATCCACGCATAGTTCTTCTTTCAACTCTGCATGTCTCAGAAGTGTGTATACTGTAGAAAACAGCACTCGTATCACACCTGCCCTCCAGGTAAGAACCCATTTCAAATGAATAAACACGTGTTTAAAAGGGGAACACAAACCAGCCCTCCAGTGGGGTTGCATTGCTCAGAGGAAACGGCGGCTCAGGTCACCCTCAGAGGAACCGTTTTGTTTTGTTTGTTTATTTTTGAATGAAGTGCGTTCCCCTTGCCAGACACAAAGAGATTATTCACTCCACTGTCCGCCCCTGCACTCTCTCCGGCCAGGAAGAGCTGCTGACAGGCAACGCCACGGGGACAGGAAACAGAAAGTACCGGCGCCGCCCGGCCAGGGAGGAGGTCTCGCAGCAGGGCAGGAAGCAGGCCAGGCCAGCTGTCACTCATTAAAGGAGCAGGGTGCAGCCAGCCGAGGCTTCTCTTTCTAAGGGCTGAATAGCATTCTGTTTTCGAACTTGTATCATGCTCTCAATGGCATAATCAAGTTGATTTTCCCTTCAAAATTATTTTTCTTGATTCTTCCATTGTTTTCAGATGTTTAACCATTATGATTTCTTAGAAGTGGTGAAGGACTGAGCAGCCCCAGTAACAGTGTCAGCATTGCTTCTGAATTTCCATACAACAGCAGCAGCCTTGGACTAACGAGATCAGCCCCCCCAACCCCAACCCCAACTCCAGCCCCAACCCCAACCCCAAAACCTGGATGGTCAGGAGTGGAGAATGAGCCAGCAATCTTTTAACAATGCTGTAATAAAACTGTCCACCAGCAGAGAGCAGACTTCACACAGTTTAGCTGTGTCAGAACAGCAACAATAAGAATTACACTGCGTCCTACCCTCCTGCTTATATATTAAAGAGTAATGGACCTTCGTGCCAAACTGCATATTAAGGGACATTTATGTTCAAAAAAGGTACTTTAAAACCCCAAAAAAAAATGATATTATATATATATATATATATATATATATATATATATATATATATATATATATATATATATATATATATATGTGTGTGTGTTTTAGATAATCCCCACAAAAGCAATACTACATTGAGATGCTTTTCTGTAAATTACATTCACCGTGGGAAGACAGAGAATTTGCAATGCCACAGCCTCCTCTAGTGGTTAAACAAAGCATTGCATTGGTTTTTTGTATTACTAGGCAAACTGGAAATTCCTTTTCCTGACTGTGCTTTCTAGCTTTCCCTGGAAGCTCTGCTGCACTGCTGTCTGCACGAGGCAGTGTGGGTCTGTCGCAGCCCCAATAGGAAGTGCCTTGTTTTTGCAATGGTACTAGATTGATTTCCTCTAACAGTAACAATGCTTAATGAGATGTGGAAACCCCCAGCTTCCTGCCCTTGAAAGCAGGGATCCCGAGCTCACCTCAAAGACCCAGCGCTTTCCTGCACCCCTCCTCCAATCAGAACACTCGTATCTCCACCCCAGTCATGCCCAGTGGAACAGATGCATGGGGAGTTTCATACAAGCAGTTCAAGATTGGAAACTATAATGCATTCCTCCAATCCCAGGTCCAATGATCACTCAACTCTCACTTGTGCTCCACTTCCTGACTTGTTACTCCATTGAAAACTCTGCAGCTCAGCTCACTGCCCTGCTTGTGAAATGTGTTCGTCACTGTTTACAGTAAGAGCAGCTTCATTAATGATGGGAGCTGCCTTTTCCCTGCGGGCCTTAATGGCTGTTTAGAGTAATCATGCTTTCATTTGATATACCACTGGATCTCAGACCCCTGGTTAGCACTAATTTGGAACGAGCTTATCTAAAGTGAGGGTTGCTGTTCCTATGCTGTTCCTATGCTGTGCATGGTTGCTGTTCCTCTGCTGTTCCTATGCTGTGCACGGCTGCTATTCCTCTGCTGTTCCTATGCTGTGCACGGCTGCTATTCCTCTGCTGTTCCTATGCTGTGCACGGCTGCTATTCCTCTGCTGTTCCTATGCTGTGCATGGTTGCTGTTCCTCTGCTGTTCCAATGCTGTGCACGGTGGCTGTTCCTATGCTGTTCCTATGCTGTGCACGGCTGCTATTCCTCTGCTGTTCCTATGCTGTGCACGGCTGCTATTCCTCTGCTGTTCCTATGCTGTGCACGGCTGCTATTCCTCTGCTGTTCCTATGCTGTGCACGGTGGCTGTTCCTATGCTGTTCCTATGCTGTGCACGGCTGCTATTCCTCTGCTGTTCCTATGCTGTGCATGGTTGCTGTTCCTATGCTTGCACGGCTGCTATTCCTCTGCTGTTCCTATGCTGTGCATGGTTGCTGTTCCTCTGCTGTTCCAATGCTGTGCACGGTGGCTGTTCCTATGCTGTTCCTATGCTGTGCACGGCTGCTATTCCTCTGCTGTTCCTATGCTGTGCACGGCTGCTATTCCTCTGCTGTTCCTATGCTGTGCACGGCTGCTATTCCTCTGCTGTTCCTATGCTGTGCACGGTGGCTGTTCCTATGCTGTTCCTATGCTGTGCACGGCTGCTATTCCTCTGCTGTTCCTATGCTGTGCATGGTTGCTGTTCCTATGCTTGCACGGCTGCTATTCCTCTGCTGTTCCTATGCTGTGCATGGTTGCTGTTCCTCTGCTGTTCCTATGCTGTGCACGGCTGCTATTCCTCTGCTGTTCCTATGCTGTGCACGGCTGCTATTCCTCTGCTGTTCCTATGCTGTGCACGGCTGCTATTCCTCTGCTGTTCCTATGCTGTGCATGGTTGCTGTTCCTCTGCTGTTCCAATGCTGTGCATGGTTGCTGTTCCAATGCTGTGCACAGTTGCTGTTCCTATGCTGTGCACAGTTGCTGTTCCTATGCTGTGCACGGCTGCTATTCCTCTGCTGTTCCTATGCTGTGCACGGTTGCTATTCCTCTGCTGTTCCTCTGCTGTTCCTATGGTTGCTGTTCCTGTGCTGTGCACGGTGGCTGTACGGAGGGTCACTCACTTCGACACCTGGCGCAGCGGCTCTTGTCGTACTCCAGCAGCTCCGCAGACCGGCTGAGCGCTGTCCTCCTGAAACTGGTCTCCTCCCGCAAGCGTGCTGCTTCTTCTTTGGCGTATACCCCCAGCTCCTGGGTATATCTGCCATACATCTGCGGATGAGAAGCACAGAGCACCGTCAAACACAAAGAGACGAGCAGCACTGGGGAAGCTGCGCCTCACCCCCCTCACAAATCTGCACTCCTGGGAGCTTTCTGATTTTGCCATTGGATCAGTCAAGTGGGGACTTTAACCTTAAATAGGCGAACGAGTTTCTGATCTCTTACTAATTACTGTCCCATTTAAAAAATGGCTCGAGTCACTGGTTACTCGAAAAAGGTGACAATAGTGTTGTAAGACTAACATTTCTACTGGCATTACAGAGAGGGCATACAGAATGGTGTTGTAAGCTGGTTACCAGCCTGTGTCTACACTCCAATCAAAGAGCATTGTTCTGTCACTCCTACACAGGACAGCACTGCTTTCAAAAGCCAGACCACAAACAGGGTCTCCGCTGGCTCCGTCAGAGCCACGCTGTGTTAACGGGGTCTCCGCTGGCTCCGTCAGAGCCACGCTGTGTTAACGGGGTCTCCGCTGGCTCCGTCAGAGCCGCGCGGCGTTAAAACGGAGCCAGTGTTTTTTTTTGTTTTTTTTATCAATGCTTAAAGATCTTGAGACCAAATACAATTTAAAAAAATAAATAATTTAAAAAATGCAGTAGATTGTGCAATGCTACACTGTAGCCCAGAGATGTGTTCTGCTGACAGGGCGATATTCTGCAGGACAAGATTACTCATGAGTCTGTGGGAGTAAAGAGCCTAGGCACACTGACACATCACGCAGACTGCAAACTGATCAATAAGCAGGGGAAGGGGTCCATAAACCCCAGACTGCACCTGTAAGACACCTGGGGGGGGGGGGGCAGACTCCAGGGGGTTCAGTAGGTTCAATACAATGTGCAAGTTCAGTTGAACTGCAGCACCCGAGTAACGAACACCTAGAAAGAGTGCCGTTAGACTGCAGTGAAGTCTCACTTACATCCAACCATCCACACGTACTGTATATAGTGTTGGACACAGCCAAAACACTACCAGCTTACAGGCAGCATGCACTTTATTCGGAGCAACTGCATCACAACTGGGACCATCAATATCCCCAGTATGCGCTGAAGCATCAGGGAATGACATCAGGGACCCGACACCCTCCAATCCACCCCCTTCCACATCCACACCCTGGATAATAAAGTACAAACTGGGTCATTCAGCTCAGCAGGGCTCCGGGTTCTTGAGCCCTAACGTCTCAGCGTGGCACGCTGGGAAAGTCAGTCCCACGTTGGTTCCATTCCTCAAGCCTGGGAGGGAGTCAGGACAGAATCAGGCCGTTGTAAAGTATGGTTACAGTAAATCAGCAATAACCTGCTTCCAGCCTCCTTTCACCCCCACTGTGTGACAGAGGCCTGAACTATTACACCTCCAAGACTGCCAACAAGAGCAGGCCTCAAACTGAATACCAACTACCGCTGCTCTCTCAAGGGTTACCTGGCAACCACACAGACCTGCCTCCCTTACTGACAAAGCTGAAAAACAAGCCCAAAGAAAACAGACACTATGGTTAGAAATATGAATAATTCCAGGCTCGGAATGGGTCTTTCTGTTTTCAAACCCAGTGTGATGTATCGTGGGCTCAGCAGTAAGGGGAGCTTGTTTTAAATAGAGCTGGAACAGGCCCACTGTATAGAACAAGTCTCTTTGAGAAACAGCTCCCAGTTCTGCCAGGGCAGTGGTTCCCAAAGCGGTCCTGAGGACCCTGTGTCTGCTGGTTTTCAATCCACCTGAGCTCTCAATTACTTAAAGAGACCCTTAATTGAACTGCTAATTTGCTTAATTAGACCTTTGTAATTGCTTTCAGCTCTTAACAGTTGCATATTCCAAGTTAGCTAGAACAATTAATAAAGTAACTTGAACTCTGCAACTGTTAAAGAAAGTTATGAAATGCAGGAAAGCCTTTGCCTTCAGACATTTCAGGGACACATCTTAAAGGACAGCCGATTATATCTTTCTGCAGGAGAAATCCGTTACAGTATATAAAGATCAATGGAATCATAGATTTAAAACTTCAAAAGGAAATGTCTCAACCCAGTTTAGACTTCACTATATAGCAAATGGATGTCTGTGCTTTCGCAGGAAAGATTAGGCGCCAAGAGGTTAGCAAACAGCAGCAAAGTTGAACAGAGATGCCAGTCTGTTAAAAACAGACTTTTCTTTATTGCAGTTTATTCAGCGCTCTGAAATAGAGCAGAACAATTGTTCTTCAATGGCCCAGTGTTTCTGCGACTCTAGACGGCTCCACCCCAGCTTCACCCACTGGGATTCAAAAGCATGAGACAGTCAGGAGCCGATAGCAGCAGCTGGGGTGCAAAAAGAAAAGAAAAACCTATTCCTTGAAAAGGTGTAGGAGAACACAGAACAACCATACGCATAACACTGCAGTATAACACTGCAGCATTCTGACAAGACTCACAACACTGCAGCATTCTGACAAGACTCGGCATAACACTGCAGCATTCCGACAAGACTCGGCATAACACTGCAGCATTCTGACAAGACTCATAACACTGCAGCATTCTGACAAGACTCATAACACTGCAGCATTCTGGCAAGACTCATAACACTGCAGCATTCCGACAAGACTCATAACACTGCAGCATTCTGACAAGACTCATAACACTGCAGCATTCCGACAAGACTCATAACACTGCAGCATTCTGACAAGACTCATAACACTGCAGCATTCCGACAAGACTCATAACACTGCAGCATTCTGACAAGACTCATAACACTGCAGCATTCCGACAAGACTCATAACACTGCAGCATTCTGACAAGACTCATAACACTGCAGCATTCTGACAAGACTCATAACACTGCAGCATTCTGACAAGACTCATAACAGCATTCCGACAAGACTCATAACACTGCAGCATTCTGACAAGACTCATAACACTGCAGCATTCCGACAAGACTCATAACACTGCAGCATTCTGACAAGACTCATAACACTGCAGCATTCCGACAAGACTCATAACACTGCAGCATTCTGACAAGACTCATAACACTGCAGCATTCTGACAAGACTCATAACACTGCAGCATTCTGACAAGACTCATAACACTGCAGCATTCTGACAAGACTCATAACACTGCAGCATTCTGACAAGACTCGGCATAACACTGCAGCATTCTGACAAGACTCGGCATAACACTGCAGCATTCCAACAAGACTCATAACACTGCAGCATTCCGACAAGACTCATAACACTGCAGCATTCTGACAAGACTCATAACACTGCAGCATTCCGACAAGACTCATAACACTGCAGCATTCTGACAAGACTCATAACACTGCAGCATTCTGACAAGACTCATAACACTGCAGCATTCTGACAAGACTCATAACACTGCAGCATTCCGACAAGACTCGGCATAACACTGCAGCATTCTGACAAGACTCATAACACTGCAGCATTCTGACAAGACTCATAACACTGCAGCATTCTGACAAGACTCATAACACTGCAGCATTCCGACAAGACTCGGCATAACACTGCAGCATTCTGACAAGACTCATAACACTGCAGCATTCTGACAAGACTCATAACACTGCAGCATTCCGACAAGACTCATAACACTGCAGCATTCCGACAAGACTCATAACACTGCAGCATTCTGACAAGACTCGGCATAACACTGCAGCATTCCGACAAGACTCATAACACTGCAGCATTCTGACAAGACTCATAACACTGCAGCATTCTGACAAGACTCATAACACTGCAGCATTCTGACAAGACTCATAACACTGCAGCATTCCGACAAGACTCATAACACTGCAGCATTCCGACAAGACTCATAACACTGCAGCATGCTGACAAGACTCGGTATAACACTGCAGCATTCCGACAAGACTCAGCATAACACTGCAGCATTCTGACAAGACTCATAACACTGCAGCATTCTGACAAGACTCATAACACTGCAGCATTCTGACAAGACTCATAACACTGCAGCATTCTGACAAGACTCATAACACTGCAGCATTCTGACAAGACTCATAACACTGCAGCATTCTGACAAGACTCATAACACTGCAGCATTCTGACAAGACTCATAACACTGCAGCATTCCGACAAGACTCATAACACTGCAGCATTCTGACAAGACTCGGTATAACACTGCAGCATTCCGACAAGACTCATAACACTGCAGCATTCTGACAAGACTCATAACACTGCAGCATTCTGACAAGACTCATAACACTGCAGCATTCTGACAAGACTCATAACACTGCAGCATTCTGACAAGACTCATAACACTGCAGCATTCCGACAAGACTCATAACACTGCAGCATTCCGACAAGACTCATAACACTGCAGCATTCTGACAAGACTCATAACACTGCAGCATTCTGACAAGACTCATAACACTGCAGCATTCTGACAAGACTCATAACACTGCAGCATTCTGACAAGACTCATAACACTGCAGCATTCTGACAAGACTCAGTGAGGATCTTTTCATTCTCTTGTTTTCCACACTTGGATTTCCACATTGACTTGGTGGGAAGACTCATTATCCAGCACCCCCACAGTACTACTCTCTCGTTCTACTGCGACTCCAGGAAGCTGTCTGGGGTCAGGTGGGATCCCAATGCCAGCACAGCGGGACTCGGGAGACGGGGAGAGAAAAGCAGGCACTTCCATGAAGCATGTCGTGTTGTGGCAGAATACGTGGTCTGCACACAAGACAAAGTGAGAAAGCAGGTACAAAAAAAAAAGAGATGAATATATTGGGAGTGTAGAGCAGTGGAAGCTTTAGAAAGGCTGCATCCCCAGGTTTGGATGCTGATGTTTTCATTGTTCTGTTCCATTAAGAAAGACTACATTTTTCCCGAAGTGGACTGTGAATGGGATCCCAGTCGCTGAGTTGTTTTTGTTTTTTGTTTTTTAAGATTAAACAACTACAACACAAACAAAAGACCCTCAGGCTTCCTTCCTAGAGTCAATTAGCGGGTTACGTGTTGCCTCAAATTTTATTTCCTACATGTTCATTTCTAATTGAGCATGAAATATTGTTCTTGTATGGAGAGAGAAAAAAAAAACACACACACACACACACACACACACACACACACACACACACACACACACAGCAGCCGGGACAAAACAGCAAGCGCCCCACTGAGAGCACTCCCCCCAGGGCAGGGGGTCTCAGACTGGAGGCCTCAGTCTCTGGAGACCGCAAGGAACTAAACAGCCAGCACAGCACATTGTGCAGAGCAGAGACAACAAATCATGAATGGATGGATGGCTTCTGAGAGGAAACAAAAACAAATAGGAGGTTTAACCCTTTTTCTATTAGAAACTGGGAGTGAAAGTGGGGAGTGTGGAATGGTGTACAGTACAAAGTACAGGTGTAGTTTCATTGATCGAAACCATAACGTTGTATCTAAGACATGCATGCATATCCATTCACAATAATGAGCTGCCCACTTTGCACCTGTGCTGTGTGATCTGCACGAGACAGACATGGTGGTCAATGACGTCTGTGTTCAAACTCAATACCACGTTTAAAACTGAATGGGTCTCAGGTTCCCTAGATTTATCTGGAAATATATTACATATTTCCTCAACATTATCCCCATATGTTACGCCAGGTCCTGTTTCTGCTGTAAGGACTGTGGGTGCGTAGATATTTTACATGTGCACAGGCCCCCGGTCATTATATTGATAAGAAGAAAACCATTCAAAACCTTAGCAAACGCTCTGGGTGTCAAGCTTAGTGCAAACAGAGATCAGCAGTTAAGATTGCAGATATCTTAATAGAACTCTTTCTTCTTTTGGCTTAACAGTGTTTGTTTTATATTGTTTGTTTTTTTTACAGTACATTGCCTAATTGTACAATAACAGGAATTAAAGTCTTTGATAAATAATTCACTTCAGATACACCGTTGCCTAACAGGCTAAGGAATGTGATTTCTTTACTGCTCAGATAACACACTTTGACCAAAGTTTCACAAGCTGATAAATTTAATTGCCCTTCTTCTGCATTCAGTTAACGATTCAAACAGAGTCGCTCTGTTTAGGACCTTTTCATTACAGTGCACTTTGAAAACAGGTCTAAACACATAGAATCCCCTCCAGCACAAGGTCAGGGCAGTCATTAGTACACTGTGGACTATGCCTCCCTGTATCACACTACGGGGATACCCGACACACACAAAACCAGCTCACTGAACTACCATTGTAATGCTGAAGACACCATGCTGAGGAGATTAGAAATGCAACACGACACAGACAAGGATTTCAAAAACAAAACATCTTTACTTATGTTAGTCACAACTGTGAATAATTGTGTTACCCTACACCTGTGAATGGACTGGAACCAAGTGGAGTTCATAAAACCCCTCAAACATCTGGCCAGCCAGGAAGCAAATGAAATAAAAACACAACAGCACGCCCACAAGTCACTTCAGTGGCTCTCTTACAATTTTAGCAAAAAGGCGAATTTAGAAAAACACGTCCTATCTTGTTCAACATGGGTATTTTTTTTTTTTTAAATTAACCACTAGGAACAATTACATATGCTCCAAGAGTTCAGTATCCACACACACACACACACACACACACACACACACACACGTGGGTTTATGTATGTATGCAAATGAGCAACTTCAAGTTCCTGATATGTTCCATCCAAAACCCCAGCGAGTCACGTATCAACACTGTACTATACTGTTCCGCACACGTCTCAACAGTGTACTGTACTGTACAACACCTTGCCTTTCCAGTTCTATAAAAACAAAATGAGATTCCAGGGATTAGTGTTCCGGCACAGAGCTGCAAGACTGCGGTCGACCTGCATCTTATTGAATGGTAGAATTGTTTCTCCAGTTTTCTTAAATTGCAGTTCCAATGTCCTTATGGATGAGAAATGAAACAACGTGCACGGTTTTATACACAGGACAAATGTAAACAGAACGCTTACCACAATAAGACAATCCATCACAATGCAATACAATATAATACAATACAATACAATACAATACAATACAACACAACACAACACAACACCAGAACTAAAGTCAATATTTATTACCAAGCACTGGCTGCCAAGATCTGTAATCTTTGATCGGAAGTACAATTATCACGTCAAGTCACTCGAGAGGAACAGGAGCAGAAGGGATTTTCTGCTTGAGGTTTGTTCACAGTTTTATTTGCTGCTTTTTTTATTGTATTAAATCTTTATTTTCAATAAAAATACAATCCTGCTCTGGTATCGGGGAGTGAAGCAGGCATGTTATTGTATATCGTTTGGACTCCCAGCACAGTGTACTGTATATTCCAATACAGACGACTGCGTGGAAATAACCAGGACACTAATGAACCCTATTTCATCTCTTTAAGAGTTACTTAACTCTAGACCTACAGTATATTACTATTGCCCCAAGAAGTGACTGGGGACTCCACAGGTTTATGGGAGCTTGAAGAGATGGCAAACAATGAGCACGCACCAGGAGAGGAGCTCTGAGCATGAACAGTTTGGGATGTGGTGAATCTTTCAGCCTGGACAAATGAGGGTTTATACAACACCCGGGGGCAGATTCCACACAAGGAACACCAAACGAAGGTTCAAATTCCTGGGAATCGCTTCCCAACATCCCTATTCCCGGTCAGCTCCCTACAACCCACCTAGAAGAGCCATAAAGCATATGTAGAATGGACCTGTCCGTTCTCTCAAGCACATCAGCCTCAGAAGCCTCCACTGACCTTTAGCTGCAACTCCAAACACTGCACAACCATTATTGCAACAACCGCGATTCACAAGCCAGCTGCAGTAAAATGGAACCTTGCTTACAAATCTGCATTTGACCTCATCACCATCACAAGCCATAATTGATCAGTAAAACATTTGTACTCTTTCATGCTCTTGTCAAGAAAGGCATTCAAAAAACAAGCCTGCTGCTGTTGTTGCACAATACGAGAAGAACGAGCTACACATGGGAAAAGTACAGCCTCCAAACTCCCACATCTCCACCCAATACAAGAACGGTGTGACTTGGTACAATGATCAGGTGAGACTGCAGGACCGTGAGACTGGCGTCTAAGACCACGACACCGCAGCTTCACTCCCTCACTGTTCTAGTATACATCAGAGCAACAACTGAAGGGTCCCCCTCTTTCACTAGACACTTCCAGGCAGGCATCCCCCGAGCCAGGCTCTGGAAGCTCTGCTCTCACACAATGGAAAGTCACCAGTCTGCCTGTCCCCTATAGTTATAGGGAGTCGGATCTGGGGTGTTTAAGAGCCTCTGACTTCACGTCTCCATAAATCAAGCCTAACCCATTCGAGGATGTATTTATTGTAGTCATGCATTCTACTCTTAGCTGTAACCACCTGGTCTCCCCAGACAAAGCCAGAGCATTTCAATGCACTTTTCCATTCATTCCGAATGCATCAGACCACCACACCTCCCCTCAAATGCTTACCACTGATCTACTTTCCACAGTCGTATTCCTCTCGATTTGAGCTCTAGCTGTTATTTTTATATTAACTTCTTAATATTGAAAGTATAGACAAAAGCAATCTTCTGCATAATGATAATGGGAAAAAAACCCACACAAGAGGATTGTATTAGAATCATGTAACAGTAATGTTAAAGATGATTTACAATAGGTTTATATGCCCAATTACCTCCCGCCTCTTACATTCTGTCGTCTTTTCTAGCACATACGGGACAGGTTCAACTGCATATTAACTTCTGAATGAGATAAATGATCTCTGAAAGCAGTATGCATTCTCACACTGGGAGCAGAAACACTGTATTAATGTTCTTCCCCGTAGCGCCAGAACCCTGCTCTCTTTTCAGTGCCGCACACAGTGTTGCTTCAGCAGCTCTTGATGCAGTAACGTGATGAATGTGGATTGAATACTCTTGACCTCGCCACTTTGTTTTTTTATTCCTCACCAGCTCATCAGCAGAGGACCACATCAAGGGTATTGGTGGAAGGTAGATTGAGCTGCCACAGCCATCGGGTCTACTCTTCAAAGGATATTTCTAGAGACCCGAGGGCTGCAAAGGCACTGTACAGTACTGTACAGGGCTGTAGCAACCCCCAGGCTGTATATACAGTAACGACTCGGCAGCGTTTCAGTGCGTTTAATTGGGCACTGCTGCTCTGAGTGGCTGGGATATACAAGATATGCAGGTATCAGCTAAAGGAGCAGCAGCAGGAGGGGGCTGGCTAGCCTGCAGAACTCCTGGAACTTCCTGTGGTGTGCAAGGTATGTTTGTATTTGGACTAGTTTAAATTGTAATAATAAAATACCTTATCTGAATTCAAGTTATGTAGAACCCACCTTGATCAAAATAATCAGACTAGACAACATTTCTAGTGAATACAAAGACGCTCTTATTTTTTATCTTATTTTATTTATGGTTATTTTGGGCGGTGCCTGAGTCCACATGGAGTATTTCCCATTGGTTGTTCTTGTTCCGATGCAGCCCCTTGTTCTCCATTGGTCAGCTATTCCACCCCCTGTCGGCTGGATTTATGAGATGGACTGTTTTCTGTCTTAGGTGTCAAAGCACCCAGAACTGCCTGGAGTCATTCAGCGATCGGGAAGAAAAGCCATTTGTCCTGCAATGGGTGAAAGTGCTCTGCAGTAGAAATCTCATGGCCATCCCAGTATACGGTGTGCTGAATAATTCTTAACACCACTGAAGAATGTATTCTGCTGTTAGTATTTAAAATGGTAGCAGGCAGGCAGGCAGGGCTCCTTCCTTTTGGCTTCATTATTTTCTTCCATACACTATGCATGGTCTTATTGCACAAGTCTGGATATATTTTTGCCTGATTCTTGAGGGCTGTCTTGTGTACCCTGACCTGTCCACTCCAGGCTAAATGGGGAGGCACAGTGAGTTTGGGTGGTTGCAGTGTCCACTCCAGTCTGAATGGGGAGGCACAGTGAGTTTGGGTGGCTGCAGTATCCACTCCAGTCTGAATGGGGAGGCACAGTGAGTTTGGGTGGCTGCAGTATCCACTCCAGTCTGAATGGGGAGGCACAGTGAGTTTGGGTGGTTGCAGTATCCACTCCAGTCTGAATGGGGAGGCACAGTGAGTTTGGGTGGTTGCAGTATCCACTCCAGTCTGAATGGGGAGGCACAGTGAGTTTGGGTGGCTGCAGTATCCACTCCAGTCTGAATGGGGAGGCACAGTGAGTTTGGGTGGCTGCAGTATCCACTCCAGTCTGAATGGGGAGGCACAGTGAGTTTGGGTGGCTGCAGTATCCACTCCAGTCTGAATGGGGAGGCACAGTGATTTTGGGTGGTTGCAGTATCCACTCCAGTCTGAATGGGGAGGCACAGTGAGTTTGGGTGGCTGCAGTATCCACTCCAGTCTGAATGGGGAGGCACAGTGAGTTTGGGTGGCTGCAGTATCCACTCCAGTCTGAATGGGGAGGCACAGTGAGTTTGGGTGGTTGCAGTATCCACTCCAGTCTGAATGGGGAGGCACAGTGAGTTTGGGTGGTTGCAGTATCCACTCCAGTGATCGTTGCAGAGAAGGATTTCACCACTCTGCTGCTGGCCTGCTCTCTGTGTAAATCCTTTAATTGCACCAAGGCCTTATTATTAACCACTTTCTTCTGATGAATCTGTATGAAGCCCTGCCAGAGTAAATGTCTCTTTCCTCTCTCTCTAAACATGATGCGCATCTCAATCTTCGCACGTGCCTCCCAACGTGGCAGAACTCAAAATGTTTACATTCAGCGAGATGCCAATAACCTGCAGCCTGTCACTGGGACTGAGAGGCTGTTTGCAAGAAACCACTGTGGCTTCCGAAACACGTAAACTGGGGGGATTCAAATGAAAACAAACACTAGATTGTGAACGCAGCTGCAACACTGACTGTCGAGTTCCCTGACATTTCAACCCATTTAGTTCTGTCTGGGACCAAGTCCTGAATCTGACCACTCTGTTCTGTTAACCCTGTCTGAGATCTCAGAGCCACCCATCTCCCCTTAGCCCTCACGATCATCACATTAATGAAACAGGATGCATTAGTTAGGCAGTAAGTAATGACGGAGGATTTATTGGCTCGAGTTCTTTAGGTCTGTCCTGGCAGAGCTCTGCTCGCAATTCCTCAGAAAGGCTGTTGGATCGCTGAACTGATCATCGGCTGATAGAAAGGCTCTTCCAGGCTGTGCCAAGACGCCACAAGAACTCTATTTATAAACCAGGCTCCGAGCCCCAATCACGGGGACAGCTCTGCCAAAGAACCCAGGACTGTAAAGTTAACTAACAAAGAAAGACCTGTACAGTGCATGCTGCTCAAAGGACTGAATTAAGAAGGAACAGAGTGCTAGAGAGTTAAAGAGTTGTGGTCATTTAGAGAGTGATTTTTAGGTATAAAACTGGTATAAAAGGTATAAAAGAGGCAATCGATGGGCGGTAAAGTTGATATCTGGGTTAAAAAGTATTTTTTATGTAAAAGATTCAGAAAGCTTTGTATTGGTGATGAGAAACGCACGGTAGGTACACCCGTGAGATAAGGTCCCAGGATTGTGATTAGGTGACAGTGGTGGACATCCCATCCCATCCCATCCCATCCCATCCCATCCATCCATCCATCCATCCATCCATCCATCCATCCATCAACACTGACACACTGCAGTTACACCATACAAACATGAAGGTCTTTAACATGGATAAGTTACAATGAATGTGTTTGATGATGCGAGTATTCAAACATGTATCACTGAATAAAAAGTCCCAGACACAGGCACTGCATACCTTCTGTTAGACAGAGCTTGATAGGTTGGCTGTAATAAAACACAATGGGCCATATTTTCAAAGCATTTAGCGCACTCCTTAATTAACTTCTGTTGTTTAAAGAAGTACGGTAAATATAAATTAGAAACTTCAGGACCATCATCCACCAGCAGAACTTCCAGATAAAAAAAAACTTCATAAAAAGAAAAACAGAAGGAAAAGAAACCTGTAAATTTAGAGATTTCAAATGTTTGACATAACAATAAATGCTGTTTACCTTTTTCTAAATCGCAATACAGTCTGATGAGAGAGAAAGAGACACTGTAACCCTGGGGGCTTCCTGCAGTTGAAGCTGTACTAGCACTTGCATACATTCAGCATACATTATATTAATTACTCATGAAAAATGTTAATTGTGTGCTTCTCTCTGCTCTTTTAAAAGAGAGCTAGATGCTTAGAATTCCTAGGGCAAAAAACATCCCACCTATTCAAGCGTACAGTTTTGATGTAGGTGGCAGCATTACAGTATTCCCTTTAGCTGTTTGTAAAAGCCAGGAATAAGTAGGTTTTTAAAGACTGCTAGTGTAGGCAAGGTAGAGAAGAGCAAAGAAAAGCAGGCTTTATCCAGCCAGATCTCCAGTCTGTCAGCGCAGCTCTGGAGAATGCCAGTGGATATGTGTTGCCTGTGTTAATCGTCTGCATATAACGACCACCAATTGATACAGTCCCTCGACCGGTCGTTATAAGCGGGTTTGAACCCTGGCTTGGGGCATTGTGTCTGGATCAATGTACTGATTCACATCTAGATACAGTAGCCTGTGTGACTCAAAGACACGCTTTTGTGATTGATTTGTAAGGCAGTTGTTGGCAGCAGCAGCAGCTATGGGCTGTGCTGTCTTCACCCATCAGGCAGTCAACAGGCAATTGGAAATAGTTTGTTTTACAGTTTTAACTCTTCAGTGACCTGATGAGTAGGCTTATGTGTCTTCGGGAATGCTGGGTGGAACACAGGCAGTCAAACACTGTGACCGGTAATGCAATGACTGACTTTTCTGTGGGCGATTGGGCTCCAGTAAGGGTCCTGTCATGTCGTCCCAGCCCTTATCTTCATAAAGATGGAGAGAAGTTTGAGTCCTCTTATGATTATGCTATGTATTTACCAGAGTTACCAGACCTCTCTGGACTCCACAGTGCTTACCTGTGCTTTGCCATGCTTGATCACACTTTGCTATATATATATATATGAGACTAATTTAACGATGCATTGATTATCAGATATTAACGATCGTAAATATTTGTGTTAATAACAATACCCCTGTTAAGACTAACCTTCATCTTAAATAGCTGTCAGGAATGCAGTTGTAACCTTTAAGGGAATCTCCCATAGATTGCGTTGGATCACTGATCAACCAGCGGGAGTGGGGTGGTGTTGTTTAAACTTTCTTTTCTGTACTGTTTAGTTAACTCTTCCTTTCTGTATTATTTTAGTTTAGTTGTTGCACCTGTAATTTTTCCTTTGTTTAGTTTTATTTCTAATAAAACTGTTCCTTTGTATTCACTAGAAACATTGTCTAGTCTGATTATTTTGATCAAGGTGGGTTCTACATGACTTGAATTCAAATAAGGTATTTTATTATTACAATTTAAACTAGTCCAAATAGAAATATACCTTGCACAGTATGGCACGCTGGAACACAATGCCTTCCTTCACATCTTCATAACCTTTCATGTCAGGAAAGTCGCACTCTCAACCACACACTGTTGCTAATTAATGGGAGCTGCACTGCTTGGCACCATTGTGTACGTGTAATCACATCAAAACATACAGTAGCTGCCCAGTAGAGCAGAGAACATAAAACCACAAAGCACACACACACACACACACATATATACAGGTACATAGAGAAACACACACACATTCACAGAGACACACGCACTCACAGACACACACACATTCACAGAGACACACGCACTCACAGAAACACGCATATCCACAGAGACACACAGACACAGTGACACAGATACACACACACACACACAGATACACACACAGGGACACAGATACACACACACACACACACACAGATACACACACAGTGACACAGATACACACACACACACACACACAGATACACACACAGGGACACAGATACACACCCACACACACACCTAATTTTAGACAATAATAGTAATAGCAATAAGACACAACTGTGTGGAAAGGCTGCTATACACAAAATGTATTTTTTCAATCCTTTCTTTTTTTTTAAACATGTGAATGACGTGAAACAGAAGCTCAAATTAAACGTTAACAAAAGCTTGTGACCTTAGCTACCTTTGCTTGAATTTTTCTATCTCTATACAAGGAGAGATTTCTACACTGGGGTTGGTCTTTACCCCGCAGTCATAAACAAGGGTATACACTTTTATCTGGAGGAAAAAAAAAAGAGATTTCGCAAGGCAAGGCAAGGACTTTCTATTCTTTCCACTGCAGATAAGGGGCCCCAGATTGTGTGAATGTAACCTGTAGGTTACTTAACCAGTAGACAGGGTTCCTATATTCATCTCATATTTCTTACACTATTAAAAGCATTGCTTTCACAGTGAAAGTTTGTTAACACTAGAATGACCATGAGCGGTCAATTTGACCAGCATACTAAAAACAACATAATATTACAGTCCACCCTCTTTATGCCACCAGGTAAGGGCCATGGGCACAATCGGGCAATAAGCAAGGGTGGCGTTATAATGAGAGTCAAACACACACAACCTTCTATGTTTGCAATAAATTCAAACGTTTTAATTTTTTAGTTATACAATTACAGTATCTCCAGCCATTTTAATAAAACATTAATCGTTTTTTAAAACTACAGTACTAGTCCTTAACACAACAGTATAGTGACGTTTTATCATCTTTTCCCATCTGTATGAAACATACATGGTTACTTTTGAGGAACAGCTTATACTTAAAAATAAATAAACAAATAAAACACTCATTTAGTTTCAAATCACCCAAACAACAATTCCATAAAAACTAGTGTAAGATTTATTTTTTTTTTTTAAACTGTACTGTCCTTTGAATTTTACTGTTTGTGGCATGACTAAGTCTGCCGAATACTACCCCCCACTGAATGATGCCATCTATTTATTGCACAAAGCAATTTAATATCAACAGCATTCTTTTTAAGCAGTTATTATTATTATTATTATTATTATTATATAACGGGTACAAATAGCACTGTTTTTATATTGGTGACATTTGTTCAGAGAGAATAGCTGGAGGTATGCGAGGGTGGCGTTATAACGCGGGACAGCTGTATAATGAAAGGACAAACAATTGAATATAAGTCGTAGTTTTACTCAGGAATGTCATATAAAAGCTTCTACACAACCGAAACATTGTAAATAAACTGACATTTGAGCAGAAATGCATAAAGCGCCACCTCAGAAAACTGTAAAATATGAAAAAGAAATATTTGAAAATAAATGTGTGTATATACAGGTTTATCATGTACATACAAAACTGTACAACTGAAAATGTAAAATAAATGGGTTTTTAATAAATGGGTTTTTAATAAATGGGTTTTTAATAAATGGGTTTGCCTACATAACAAAGCGCATACACGCAACCAAAGCTATGCGTTTATACACAGACATACTAGAATCGAAATGACACGAATAAAACATTATAGCAGAATGGGCTTCATTTACAATCGTTTATAAAGCAAGTGCTGGCACAAGTCACACAGATCCTGTGCTTTTCAAGATATGCAGTGCACTTACCGCAGACTGTCTTTGAGCATTTGGCACAGCTATCTCTTGCGCCTGGCTGCTTGTCCACTGTAATGTTCAGTTTGTAGCAGAGAATGCTATTGTCAATGAAGCGGGTCCAAATCTCAGATGCCAGGGAAAATTTATCATTTTGAAGTCGGATGCTTATGGTTTGCTTCAGATCGAAACGCAGAAATCGCAAAATTCCGTGGCATTGTCTCTGAAAAAGCAACTCCCCACTTACTGTACAGTGACAGGCTTCTGGCACCAAATGCTCCACAGGCATATACTACTGCAATGAAAGCTTCTAATTCCTCCAAGGGCATTGACCAGGAATCACCTTGTAGTTGTCGGTGGGCTTCTGCTTCAGTGCAGCATTGTACGTGGTGAAGCGTATGCATGTCAATTAATATGTGAAAAGCACTCAATGCGCTCTCGTCAATGTTGTGTTTTTCATATGCCGTGGGCCCTGGAACTTCCCTCAAAATATTATGTTCATCTCTTCTACCTGCAGCTTCAACACCAGGATTTATAGTGTTCCAAACAGTGCCCTCATTACCAGCCTCTCGAGTGCCAGGTGGTGCTGGCTCTACCGCTGGAGAAGCAGCTGCCTCAGGTGAAGTAGCAGCTGGATCAGGTGCAGGGGCTGATGCTGGTGAAGTGGCTGGCATCCTTGCAGGGGCTGCCACAGGATTGCTTCTTCTCCCACGGGATCACCTGCACATTTGGTCCTGGCACTTCGCTGGCATCCTCCTCGCTGTCATTGCTGCTGGAGGATTCATCTTCGCAAACCCAGTCTGCTTCGTCATTGTCCATCTCTGCTGCATCGGAATCATTTGCAGTAGTTCCAAACACTGCTTTGCTGTCATGCGTCTTCCGCAATCCATTTTCAATGTGTATTGGGGCAACAATGAATTTCTTAGAAAAACAAGTGACTTGTACAATAACCAGAGTGCATCTAAAACATACATCCGGAGGCTCACTGCAACATAGAAATGTCAGACGACCGCTCACTTGAGGAATGCAGACTGATATTATCAAACTTCAATACATGGCGGTAAGTCCTGACTTATTATTACAAATAAAGCAGCAACATTTCATTGTTATAATATGTTTTATATTTAGCGGTCAATTTGACCTCTCCTGGTCAAAATAGGTATGACAGTATTTTATCTCGCTAACTTTTGCAGCTATGCGATTCTTTCCTTGTCAGGGGAATTAGTACATATATTTAGGAAAAGTCAGGAAAGCACAGCTCTGTATCTTAAACACACGCACCCCAATTTAAATTTAAATGTCAAAATGACCGCCTTGGTCGTTCTATTGTTAAAGCATTCTAAAGTACAGAGAGGTATGGTAAGCCATATTCAAAAAACAAGTCAAACCAGGTGATAAATGCATAGTATAACCTTGGGAAACGCACGATTAAAGTGAGCAAGACTATGCAAAAAGTACAGTGGTAAACTTTGATTTCACTTTTTATTAAACTACAAACGTCTTTAATGCCCTCACTTAAGCTGGGCTTGACCCTTCCGAATGGATCTGAGCTCAGTGAGAGTGTGTAATCTCTTACTGCTCTTGTGTAAACAGACTCTGCTTTCACTCAGCCTGAGCTTGTTAAACACGGTTAGAGAGGCTTTATCCACTTCCCTGAAATCACTGGGGTCAGGGGTCTAAACCTGACTGAAACCCAGCCTCAGAACGCTCACAGATCTGTTGAAACTTCACAGAGAGGCAGAAAGCAGTGGGGTTAGGAGGACACATGTTCATTGTAACCAGCCTTTTCTTATGAGGAACCTCCAAGAGTGTGTTAATGCACAGTCCCGCGACTGAAGAAGCCATCCTGACACAGACACTACGCAATCTGCAGTGATGGACAGCTAAGTAATGGAGTATGGAAGCTCAAATAATAATCATAAAATCAATTCACCCCGGACATGACACGAATGGGACAGGCAAAGAGCAGGTTTGTGCAGTGAGGTCAGCGCCTGAAGGGTTCTGTGCACTTGTCCACTTGTCCACTTGAAAACATGCTCACTAACTCTCTCTCTTTCTCACTGCCATGTAGCTCCGGAAGACATGCACAAAAAAAGAGGGTCGGGCTTCTGTCCAAATCCACAGCAAACGCAGTGAAAGACACCCAGTCAAGAGGCACGATTACTGCTTCTCATTCCCCTCGGCTCAAACCACCACACAAACTCCTCCCTTTCCCCCTTTTAATCAGCTGACACACGACACCCAGGGCTGTTTGACCTCTCGAATGCTGACTGTTCAATCGGGCGCTGTGAATGAAGAGGTGGACACTCTCACTAGTGCAGTATCTGCAGTATCTGCAGCATTATAATTCCAGTGACCCTGCATAATAATTCCAATGACCCTGCATAATAATTGCCCCCAAACGGGGGAGTGGTTAGAAATGGGGAGATGCAGTATTACCACCACTATGACATCTACACACAACACAGGACTAATTGCTGTAATGCACCTCGAAGGATACAGATTTTCCACCTCCCTATCATTATTGAATGCTTTCAGATCCCCTATTGCCAGCACTACCACTGCTGGCTCCAGAGAAATGCATTAAAGGCAGAGCACTCCAACATCTCCATTCACAGCATGCAGTAGCTTTGACTTTCTGCCCAGCTTAGCCGTACGAGGAGCACACTCTTATTCTTATGCAGAACAGCACCTGGAGTTCGTGAGCAATCGTCCAGGTTGCTTTGCACACACCAGCTCGCTCCCCAGGCCTCCCCTCACTGTGCTAAGGAGTCTTTGCAGAACTTTAAAAGAAAACTATGCTTGAGTGTGAAGAATCAAAAAGCAGGAAAATAGAAGAACAAAAACCAAAACACTGGGCATTTCTCCCACGTCATAGGCTGGCTAAGCGGCGGGCAATCTGCCTACAAACGGCCCACAGTGGGAAATATACGCCTGTATCTTTTAGAAATTCGTCTATGATGATTCGGGGGATTGTGGGGTTCAATATGTGTCTGCACTTTCCCACACCCAGAATGGGGACATCACCTCATTGGAAATATATCCCAGCGGTCCGGGGTGTTTGGAGGGCAGGACATGGAGGAGGCTGGCTCCAGCAGGAATGCTTCCCGAAGGCCCTGCCGTTGCTAGGAAAGCCGATATCTCCATGTCAGCCTCTCCGGATGGCGCGGTCTCTCTCTCTCTCTCTCTCTCTCTCTCTCTCTCTCTCTCTCTCTCTCTCTCTCTCTCTCTCTCTCTCTCTCTCTCTCTCTCTCTCTCTCTCTCTCTCTCTCTCTCTCTCTCTCTCCCTCTCCCTCTCCCTTTCTCTCTCTCTCTCTCTCTCTCTCTCTCTCTCTCTCTCTCTCTCTCTCTCTCTCTCTCTCTCTCCCTCTCTCTCCCTCTCCCTTTCCCCATCTCTCTCTCTCTCTCTCTCTCTCTCTCTAACTGGCTCCAGTTCCCAGGCTTGTGTGATTCCTGCTGGTGTTGGCATACATTTACAATGGGTTTCATTCCTTTCAGAAAACCAGATTTTGCACTCTCTTCAAGACAGGGCCCTAAATCTTTTTCTATACTCCAATACTTAGAGGTGGTTTCCGCTCAGGGCTTCTGCAATAAAGAAGCCAGCCTTTTTATTACAGTAATTTTACATTTTTCACTTTTGGCAGAATGAGTGAGTGTCTTGTCCTGTGTGGCTCTCAGATTTTTGTATTTTATTTCTACAGTCTTTGACTCATGTCATGTTGCACAGGGTTGAATAACTATCATGATATAAGAACGACTGCCCTGGAGAGGTTTCATTGTAAATGATGGGGCTGGCTGTGAACAAGCAGAGTGTACAGTAATTAATCCTGTCTTGTTTATGATCGGCTTGCTTCACAGTCATCAGCGTAAAAGAAGCCACAGTCTTGATTCCTGGATACAGAATCAATACAAAGCTAATGACCCAATCAGCAATAACGCGACTCTGTACTGCCTGCCTGCCTGCCTGCCTGCCTGCCTGCCTGTGTCTGGGCTGAGATCTCAATGCAGCTTCCCTGCCTCTGAGATTACTCCAGCTCCTCGCATTAGAATTGACTTCTGATTCTGCAACTGTCTCGAGGGCGAGTGTCTCAGCCTGTGTGTCTTCCAGAAGTCACGTTTGCACTGTGTTTGCAACAGCAATGTCTACTGGGACAGAATTATTATTATTATTATTTATTTATTTATTTTATTTTTTATTTTTTTAAGGTAGACATCATATATCCTAGTCTCGCAATACTGTACGTGCCAAACTACAATTAGAAAGTTAAAGGTGCACCATTTTAAAAAGCAATTTCCCAACCAGTCGTTAGACAAACTAAGACTGTCTGTTGTGTGCGTCGATATGTAGTTAATAAAACCCACTTCTATGCCTGGCTTGAGAAAGCGTGCAGCGAGCCCCAGGTATCACTGTCAGGTGATGACAGTGGGCTCTTGCAAAACACAAGAAAACATTCGCTACCTGTCTGTGGGCTCTTCAATAGAATGAAGTCATGCATCCAGACACACACAGCAATGCCAGAACCCACACACACCCACACACACGCGCACACACACACACACACAGCAATGCCAGCACCCACACACACGCACTGATACTCACACACACAGCAATGCCAGCACCCACACACACACACACACACACACACACACACAGCAACGTCAGCACCCACACACACACACACAGCAACGCCAGCACCCACACAAACACACAAACACACACACGGACATGAAAAAGTAATTCCTGTAACAAGCTGCAAAGATGAGCCAATCCCCTCGAAGGCTTAGCAGCTCATTAGCCTCACACAGGCAACACAGTCAGAGTGCAAAGCTGCCATGATAACAGCGATTAATGCTCAACGCAATAAGAATACCTACACAACAAAACTAGAGCTCAAACAAACAAACAAACAGACAGACAAACAGACAAACAAACAAACCGCTACCAGAGAAGGGTTAAGCCGGGTCCACATCTGAGCAACTTCTCTACAAGTTTCATTCTTTTATGATAACTGAGGCGACATTTTTCTTTGACATTTTTATTCCATCTACAAGGTGAAGTAGTTTTTTTTTTTTTTTTCTGTCCCGTGTCTACAAGTTTAGAATTGTATTTATTTTATTTATTTTTTGACAACTGAGGTGACACTTTTTTTGGTCAGGTCGTAATGTGTTCAGTAATTAACGAGGAAAAGCTGGCTGTTATTATTTTTTCAACTGTTGTTAATTTAAATGCCGTATTCCCTAAAGAAAAAACAAAGCCACATAAAAGCTGGACGAAACCGTTTAATTTTACCGCTGACATTTTTAAAATGAGCGCTTCTTTATGACAGGATGTGCAAGCCGTGCAGTCAGCATTATAAGAACCAATCAGAGTTCACGAATTGTCACGTGATCGCCTGTGTCTAAAGAAGTCGCTCAGGAGGTTGCTTGGAAAGTAGAGCCCGGCTCTACTTCAAGATACTGGCTGCAGGGACGTCCACGTATAAGCGACTAAGAGCTTAAAACAAGAGTGAGGAAATACAAAATATTAAAAAAAGCGTTCAGCAAAGAAAACTAAAAACTAATACTCTCTATCTTTATCTGGTCTGCCTACAATAAAAAGGTGCTAAAAATTACACAAGCACAGCTAATCAAATCAGTTCCTGGCCTTCGCTCTCTGTGAGTCGTAATATCACATGCTCCAGTTTTATAAGGATTCTCACACAAGACTGAGAGGCAGTAGCTGGGGGCCAGTGGGCTGCCTCTCGGAGGCTCTGGCACGCCAGTTACACAGCTGGAGGAGAATCGGGTACAGAACTGCTGCAATACACCTAGCTGCAACATTATACTTAAAACATGACTGTGTGTGTGTGTGTGTGTGTGTGTGTGTGTGTGTGTGTGTGCGTGCGTGTGTGCGTGTGTGTGCGTGCGTGTGCATGTGAAGTCTGTTTGTTAATTGATTCCTTCTGTTCTATTAAACCAGAAAGCAGGCGTTGGTTACTTTCCTATTTCTTAAGCTAGTTACAGGGAGCTGTCCGGGTAATCCAAGCATGCTAGAAACAACACAGATAACAGCGGGGAGTGTCATCTACAACAGCTGTGACAGATCAGGAAGCACAGGAATTGCTTTCCCCGCTCCGTGATGTATTTACTATGCAGCTCTCATTCATATCTTTATATTCCCCATCCATACGAGAATACTAGAACACCCTTCTGAAACTATAGCTGGACCAGGATGCCACGTCACACAGCCTGCTGTCTCAGAAACCTCCTCACCCTGTGTGCAAACAGCCTGCCAGTATCACACACCTGCCAGTAACACACACACCTTTGCAGAGCCCTTTTGCAAAGTGTAATTATGACGTACTCCGATTGTTCAACTCCAGGTATTGATTTTCATGCACATTGATTTTCATTATTTGACTTTTGCCGACAAACTTACTTTGTTTCTTAATTTGCATTGACACATACAGCGCAGCTCATTCAAAAGCAAGCAATATTCACGGGTGAGGATGGCACCCCTACACTGAACCGATCACTGAACTCCAGGGTGCAATGAGTAAAGGGAGGTGCAGACTAGCCCGAGGCTGCACAGCGTGGCAGCAGCACGTTGGAAATGCATTGAGCACAATGACAGGGTCCTGGTGAAACCATTGCTCTTCAATCTGCTCCCACAGCCAAGGAAACCCAAAGGACTCTCAGACGCAAGTCCACACATGGATAAATAAACACTGAGCCGAAAAGAAAACGCTCTTCAAGAGACTTCCGATCCCTAGCTGCTGTACGTTTGCAGAGTGAAGTACAGCAGCGTGGTAGTGACAAATCCCCAGTCCTGCTAGCCCTCCTCACTTACACTGCAGTCTCCAGGTTAGTGCTGGTCTTGACCTGTCCGTGGTGCTGCCTGTATCTTACGAGCTGTGAACAAGGACTAATCCCAGCAGCATTACATCCTTTTCTTTCTCAAATATGGTATATGCAGTACTGTGACAACACAACATCGTGTGCAAGTTTACACAGCCGCTCGGAGCTAACAGGACCTGCAAATGAAATGGAAATCTCACTGCGCTGGTGTCAATGGAAAACAATAACTAGAGGATAAAATGACATGCCCAATTCTCCCAAACTACACCAGAGCCCTGAGTGAACTACATCAGTGACTCCCCAAGCTTTTCCATTGAAAATGAGTCTTCTGAGAGGAACAATTAGTCAAACTCCCCCACAGACAAGCGCGTGTGAAACTGGGACTAGATTGCAATTTGAATGTGTCAGGCTCAGCCAGTGTGGCAATGCGACGCTGTGACAGCAGCCCTTGCTCAGAAGCTGCAACATTAAATTCATAGAAGTAGAAGTACAGTAGGCTGACAAAAAGGGGAAATGCACTGTGAGTAAAGTAACGTGACTTCCTTATGGTGGGGCTTCTGTTTCCAAAGCCAATATTTCCATTGCTCTTTATATGAACTCATTTTCTTTATTTGGAGACATAGCAAGTTCTTTGATAATAATCACAACGTGATCTTAATACCACTGCTGCATACATGACCACAACAGGAGCCCTTGGTCAAGCAAGGACCTGAAAACCAGCCACTCGGATCTCTTCAGTGCATTTTCATTATTTAAATTAGAGTTTGAGAAATAACACTTACTCACAAACTCTTACATTCATTTCAAACGCAACTGCAGAATGTGCTGAAGCTACAACCAGGAAACATCCTTAGCGCTGCTATTAATGCACCAGATAACAGAAACTTTGATAGCTTGTGCAATTATATAAGCTAGTGCTGCATAAAAGGCAAGGTTACCTTTATCACATTGGTTATTTTTAGAAGACACTGTAATTAAATCCACAGATAGTGTTAGCCTAAGTAACACGCAGTGTTGTGTAATGCCCTGCCATTGCGGAATCTGTCCTTTCCGCTGTCGGTGAGGTAAGATGAGAGGAGGTTAAGAGCTCTATAACCACGAATGCAAACAAGCCCTACTCTTCTGCATTGTGGTTAAGATGTTCGCTTGCAGAGCGCAGGGTCACCGGTTCGTGTCAGGGCAAGGTGTCACGGCAGGGTGTCAGGACAGAGTGTCAGACTCAAGGCAGGGTGTCAGTACAGGGTGTCAGACTCAAGGAAGGGTGTCAGACTCAAGGCAGGGTGTCAGGACAGGGTGTCAGACTCAAGGAAGGGTGTCAGGATAGGGTGTCAGACTCAAGGAAGGGTGTCAGGACAGGGTGTCAGACTCAAGGCAGGGTGTCAGACTCAAGGCAGGGTGTCAGGACAGGGTGTCAGACTCAAGGAAGGGTGTCAGGATAGGGTGTCAGACTCAAGGAAGGGTGTCAGGACAGGGTGTCAGACTCAAGGAAGGGTGTCAGGATAGGGTGTCAGACTCAAGGCAGGGTGTCAGACTCAAGGCAGGGTGTCAGGACAGGGTGTCAGACTCAAGGCAGGGTGTCAGGATAGGGTGTCAGACTCACGGCAGGGTGTTAGACTCAAGGCAGGGTGTCAGGACAGGGTGTCAGACTCAAGGAAGGGTGTCAGGATAGGGTGTCAGACTCAAGGCAGGGTGTCAGACTCAAGGCAGGGTGTCAGGACAGGGTGTCAGACTCAAGGCAGGGTGTCAGGATAGGGTGTCAGACTCACGGCAGGGTGTTAGACTCAAGGCAGGGTGTCAGGACAGGGTGTCAGACTCAAGGCAGGGTGTCAGGATAGGGTGTCAGACTCACGGCAGGGTGTTAGACTCAAGGCAGGGTGTCAGGACAGGGTGTCAGACTCAAGGCAGGGTGTCAGGATAGGGTGTCAGACTCACGGCAGGGTGTTAGACTCAAGGCAGGGTGTCAGGACAGGGTGTCAGACTCACGGCAGGGTGTCAGTACAGGGTGTCAGACTCAAGGCAGGGTGTCAGACTCAAGGCAGGGTGTCAGACTCAAGGCAGGGTGTCAGGACAGGGTGTCAGACTCACGGCAGGGTGTCAGGACAGGGTGTCAGACTCAAGGAAGGGTGTCAGGATAGGGTGTCAGACTCACGGCAGGGTGTTAGACTCAAGGCAGGGTGTCAGGACAGGGTGTCAGACTCACGGCAGGGTGTCAGTACAGGGTGTCAGACTCAAGGCAGGGTGTCAGACTCAAGGCAGGGTGTCAGACTCAAGGCAGGGTGTCAGGATAGGGTGTCAGACTCACGGCAGGGTGTTAGACTCAAGGCAGGGTGTCAGGACAGGGTGTCAGACTCACGGCAGGGTGTCAGTACAGGGTGTCAGACTCAAGGCAGGGTGTCAGACTCAAGGCAGGGTGTCAGACTCAAGGCAGGGTGTCAGGACAGGGTGTCAGACTCACGGCAGGGTGTCAGGACAGGGTGTCAGACTCAAGGAAGGGTGTCAGGATAGGGTGTCAGACTCACGGCAGGGTGTTAGACTCAAGGCAGGGTGTCAGGACAGGGTGTCAGACTCACGGCAGGGTGTCAGTACAGGGTGTCAGACTCAAGGCAGGGTGTCAGACTCAAGGCAGGGTGTCAGGATAGGGTGTCAGACTCAAGGCAGGGTGTCAGACTCAAGGCAGGGTGTCAGGACAGGGTGTCAGACTCAAGGCAGGGTGTCAGACTCAAGGCAGGGTGTCAGACTCAAGGCAGGGTGTCAGACTCACGGCAGGGTGTCAGGACAGGGTGTCAGACTCAAGGCAGGGTGTCAGACTCAAGGCAGGGTGTCAGACTCAAGGCAGGGTGTCAGGACAGGGTGTCAGACTCACGGCAGGGTGTCAGGACAGGGTGTCAGACTCAAGGCAGGGTGTCAGACTCAAGGCAGGGTGTCAGACTCAAGGCAGGGTGTCAGACTCAAGGCAGGGTGTCAGGACAGAGTGTCAGACTCACGGCAGGGTGTCAGGACAGGGTGTCAGACTCAAGGCAGGGTGTCAGACTCAAGGCAGGGTGTCAGACTCAAGGCAGGGTGTCAGGACAGGGTGTCAGACTCACGGCAGGGTGTCAGGACAGGGTGTCAGACTCAAGGCAGGGTGTCAGGACAGGGTGTCAGACTCACGGCAGGGTGTTAGACTCAAGGCAGGGTGTCAGGACAGAGTGTCAGACTCAAGGCAGGGTATCAGGACAGGGTGTCAGACTCAAGAGAGGGTGTCAGGACAGGGTGTCAGACTCAAGGCAGGGTGTCAGACTCACGGCAGGGTGTCAGGACAGGGTGTCAGACTCAAGGCAGGGTGTCAGACTCACGGCAGGGTGTCAGGACAGGGTGTCAGACTCAAGGCAGGGTGTCAGGACAGAGTGTCAGACTCAAGGCAGGGTGTCAGTCTCAAGGCAGGGTGTCAGACTCAAGGCAGGGTGTCAGGACAGGGTGTCAGACTCACGGCAGGGTGTCAGTCTCAAGGCAGGGTGTCAGACTCAAGGCAGGGTGTCAGGACAGGGTGTCAGACTCAAGGCAGGGTGTCAGTCTCAAGGCAGGGTGTCAGACTCAAGGCAGGGTGTCAGGACAGGGTGTCAGACTCACGGCAGGGTGTCAGACTCAAGGCAGGGTGTCAGACTCAAGGCAGGGTGTCAGGACAGGGTGTCAGACTCAAGGCAGGGTGTCAGACTCACGGCCTTTACCTGGCGAGTCACTCGTGGATCCCCAGACAGGCTTTTCAATGATATTCATGCATTTATACACACATGGCTACACACCAACACCCATCACGCTGAATGGAAACTGGGTTTTATTTTTCTTTAATGCTTACTGACTTCAGCCCATTGTAATGAATGGAATAAAGGTATACATAATAACTACCCCACTAGAAATATACAGACTACAGTACTACAAAAAGAAAAGCACTTCATCTAAAGAGACTCCGTGGAGCCCAGCTTTGTGCTGAAGAGGCACTGAGTTAGCATCCACAGTCACAGTGTCTCCCTGCCAGACGCCAATTACATACAGAGCCCTGCAGTGCTCTGTACAGAAGGGCATTAGCGGACCCCACATGTTAACATCAGATTCCTATTAAAACAAGTCGCCTTCTTTGAGAAAAGCACGTATCGATGCACAGAGCCGGTCAGCCCATCCGCGACGCTGTACGAGACACCGGCAAAAACACACACACACACACTGTAGTGAGTTTATACCAACATATTGCAACAATACCGCCTGCGTTTAGGAAGCGCATGCACGACACACAGTAACACACAAGCCACAATAATATACAATGCAGCAGCAACAATCCGATGGAGTTATTCGGTTCCTGTCGCTCATGATAACTCCGCATTGAGTATTGACAAATGAACCATTGTAGAAGATGGCAGATAGGATACACAGTGTATTACCGCTGTCCAGTGTGCCATTAGTATCTCTGCAATGCATACTGATATACCAAGGCACTTATACCTGCACTGCTACAGGTGTCCACTGACTTTACGATCGTTATCATAAAACATTGCGGAGTGTTTTTAGCTATGATAAATCTATAATAAATAAATAAATAAATAAACAAAGCAGTGATTTCTGCCTCATACTGAGTTGTAGAGGTATTGGGACGAAGGGTATCATTTAAAAAGGGAACACGATAACTCTGCACTCAAAGATACCGCAGCATTCAATAACAAAACGGCAGTACTGTAGATCTCCAGAAACGACCTAAACTCCAAACACACGTCTCTCCTCACTGGACGAAGTCACTTTACTCTGAATTGTCTCTCTTAAAAAAAAAAAAAACCTCAGTTCCTTAAAATGCTTTATTGTTAGCTGTCGTGCACTTACGCATCCGCGTAAGCAGCCACACTGCCGTGCATTTCAGAAGTGTTCCGGCTTGTTTCGGTTTTTTTGTTTTGTTCCAAAGCAACACCCTGCAACACAAGGTATCACAGACACTTACCAAAGTTTGCTCATACTGGAGCGCTCGCTGGTCTGTCCCGTCCCCTGACATAGCTGCACACTGGACAGCTCTGATCTGGAGTAGGTCTGGTGTGCCAACAGTACTGAAATGTGTACCAAGTCTCAGGCGCAGATAAAGCCTGCACGGGTGATTACAACATTCACTTATTTAATCAGTTACAGTCCATATCCCGCTTTTACAGCTCAAACTTTAATAAACATCTGACAAGCAAAGTCTGTGCGCTTATCTTCCCAAATGTATCCGGGTTCTGGTTACAGGCAGGACTTTTAGTGGGTGTGTAGGTTTGGACACCCCTCCTTTAGCTCACGTGGTACCGTCTAAGCATATCCCAGAGGGACAGAGTTCAGAACAGAAAGGAGCAAGTTTGTGCAAAACAGTGTTTGTTCGCTTGTAATGTTTTTCAGATCCTAAGTAAAGTGTCCTTTAGTGGCTTTTTTGTAAGTGAGCGGATTAAAGAGTTGCTGGTTTTATTTATATATATTTTATTCAACAAATGCACAGCATTCATACAGTTTCCGACATTACATGTGAAATAACACCTTTTGAACTGTGTCTCCGTGACGCGTACTTAAGAACTAAGTATGTTTTGATGTGTTTGTTTGTTTGTTTGTTTGTTTGTTTTGTTAATGTATTGCATTTAGAAAGTACCCGTATCACTTCCAGACTTCGATCTGCTTCAACACCAGCACGAGCTAGCCTCTACCCGTTTTTGCTTCGCATATTAATAAGGTGCGGATACGTAGGTGAGGTGCAAGCAACTGTTTTCTTTGTCGACGATCCGTGGAAGGCCGATGCTGGTAGTAAAAACACATTCCAGTTTCCTACCAGCATGCGGACAGGGACAGGGCAATTGTCATCTTTTACGCAGTTGTTCATTTGCAGGTTTGAAACCCTGTTTAGAATCACGTGGTATTTTTTGTTTTATTTTAACGATTTAATCCTTTCTTGCACGAAATACTAAAAATAGCTGAAAAACATATTTGAAGTAGTTTTGGACACGGAACAAATATATTCTTCAATTAAAAAAAAAAAAAGTTTTTCCATTGCTTTATATCAGGAAAAAATGGCATGCGGCTCACATAATGTCATCATGCATCTGCGTCTTCCATACGACCCCATATAAAGATGGAGAGTTTTTCTTCATCCCCATATGAGGTCGCCGTGCATGAAAGGGTTGAACCGTGGTGATTCTAGATACAGTCTCTGTATGTAGACTGCCCCTTATAATGAACATTACTGCATGCATTAAATACAGTCTCTGTATGTAGACCCCCTCTCTCTTATAATGAACATTACTGCATGCATTAAATACAGTCTCTGTATGTAGAACACCCCTCTCTTATAATGAACATTACTGCATGCATTAAATACAGTCTCTGTATGTAGAACACCCCTCTCTTATAATGAACATTACTGCATGCATTAAATACAGTCTCTGTATGTAGACCCCCTCTCTCTTATAATGAACATTACTGCATGCATTAAATACAGTGAAGGGTTAGGGTGACAGGGTTTGCTTCATTATAATAGACCCAATACAGGTAACTGGCATTGACCCCAGCACTCCTACCCTAACACTGCCAAGCATCCGGACAGGTTTTCCTCATGCAAAGTGTGACAGAAATGACCTGCACCATCTGTTCAATGTAATTACAGAATGTAAGAAGATGTTAACAAGCCCATTACATAGTAATTACCGGGTAAGAGCAGGACTCTTCGGTTACTGGAATGTCATTACACAGCTATTAATGCCTGTAATATAAAGTCCTACGAAAAAGGGGTTCATTTCCAGAAAAGGGGCTATCGATTGCCTTTTCACCTCTTTGAATACCGGGCACTTAAAGTATTCTCTGAGCTTTATTCAAGACTGCTATATATTATAGCAGTTTATTGTGGTAAACGTGCACTGTAAACATGAGCATTACTACACTTTGCTCCGGTCAGTATTTACCAAAACAAGCTGCACAGGAAGCCCTGGACTACCATTGCCTTGAAATAAGGCATGACCTATAACCACTGCAGCAGAACCTGCCAATGCAATTCTGAATGATACAAAATCCCTCAATATTCAAACACTGTTCTCTATAGACTGTACAAAGGGTATAGAAATGAGTTTGCACGTGGTCTTCTCGGCTTTTCAGCAACGAGTTTCAAATAGAGGCAAAGCAGAATTAGAGGAAACTAGCTGACAGGTCCAGTTAAGTGCCTCGGCAGATATGTGGGAACATGAGTTCCTGCATGTCGATTACTGTTGCTGTTTTCTTCAGTTAGCATCGATGACATGTTGTGCAGAAGTGAGAGGAGGTTGTAATATTGCCGGAGGGCTGGGTTACTCCCTGGAGTCACTAATTGAAAAGCAGTGTGTGTGAGCAAGTGGAGCAGGCAGGAGACATGGAAGGGGATTGGAATGGGATTAAACTCTAATGGCTATAATGGCTTGATTGGGGTTAACTTGGGTACGAAGGTGTGCTAGCATTGCTTCCAAAGCTTACCACTGTTACTCTCATGCACACATCACATTGATGAAACCTCATTGCACACATCACATTGATTAAACCTCATGCACACATCACATTGATTAAACCTCATGCACACATCACATTGATGAAACCTCTTTGCACACATCACATTGATGAAACCTCATTGCACACATCACATTGATGAAACCTCATTGCACACATCACATTGATTAAACCTCATGCACACATCACATTGATGAAACCTCTTTGCACACATCACATTGATGAAACATCAGGGCATTTCAACAAACACAGTTGAACCTGAGGCTGCTTGTGGGAAACGGCTAATGCCCAGTGCATGTCAAAACTGCAGGAAACACAGGCAAGCAGGGCAAAAAAGACAGCAGCCTGGACTTTAAACACTACAGTGCGGACTGAACACACGCTTCTGTAGAGAGCCATGCTGCTGTGCAGTGGCTTTCATCAGAACAGCGATTGAGATGCTTGAGGAGGAGTTCAAAGCAGGGCTGCGTTGTCTGTCAGGTTTGCTTGTCAATGCTGTAATTTCCACATGTAAATGAACTGGCCCAGGCATGATGTTTAAACCACCCTAAATCTGAATGTAAGATCACTGCAGTGCTCCCAGCTCCCCTGTATGGATTCTATTAATAGGTAGCGCAATCCTCCCAGTCTGCATTGCAGTACGTCTCTATATTGGAACGCACTAGTCATTTGTTTTTCTGGTATTTCCTCTCTGCTTGTTTTCTTTTGTTTTTCCCCCCATCAGGTTTACTGTTTCACATCCCTGATGTTGCTATAAAAGTTAGTGGGTGTCTCGCTCAGTGATCTCAAATACGCATGACTAATCAATAGATGCACGTGCTTACAGGAGCAATTAGGGCTCATTTATAACACAGTATTCCGTCACTATACCAACGCAATATAAGCAGCACATTCCTCACAGAAAAGTGTGCATCCCATTATCATTAAGAAACCCTGGTAAGATCACAGAGCACCTGCAATGCAAACTCAACAGAACAATCATGTAGTCAGCTCTTCTGATAGGAAGGTACCAAGGAACTGGAATGGGTGCCAGTATGCATGGGTTCATCCCATCCCACTGGTTTCTACACATACTGTGTTACCATTCTATCAATGGCAGCCTCATTGCATTGCAACTGCCCTTGAGTTACCATCGCCCCTCAGCTCAGGACCATTGCAGTGCCACTGTGGCATCCCCACATCCATACCTAATCGCTCCCCTCCGTTACTTTAAAAATGCATGCACTTTTACAATTCCACTGAAGAAAAAAAATCTTTCCCTTTTACTCTTGCCTGGAGTTGCGTGCTGATGTGAAATATGACTATCTACTGTAAGTATTGAAGGAAAAGATTATCTGTGATAAGCGGTGTTGTATTGCAGAGGGTTGAAAGGACATTGTTATCAATCCTGGCTCTGGGGAAGCCCTGCAATGCAGTTCAGAATTAAACAGCTTTTTTTGTTTTAAAGTAAATATATGACTTAGGTTATTTATATACATTTGCCTGTAATATTAATGGGATCATTTAGATAGGAGCTCTGCAAAGTGGCTCCAGAGTTTAAAGAAGGACGTGCAGGTTATATATTCTATTCACACGCTAGATTTACTGCACTTAATGCATTCATAACTGCATTCAAAATGTATTCATAACTGCATTCAAAATGTATTCATAACTGCATTCAAAATGTATTCATAACTGCCTAAATAATGCATTCACAACTGCACAAACTTAGTGGTACACAATGCGTGTGTCTGTGTGGGTGTGGGTGTCTGTGTGTGCATGTGTATGCGTGTGTGTGGGGGGGGGGGGTGTATGTGTATGCATGTGTGTGTGTTTCTGCAGTCCATACTGCTCCTACCATCTGGTATTTGTTTGTCTGGCTGCATGAACCATTGGACAATCTGTTTGGCAAATTTCGAGGATTTAAAAAAAAAATTCAAACCATCTGTGTGTAGATGGGGGGCAAACCTCCAGCTACGAGGCTCTCTCTTCTACCCCTGAGGAATCAGGCTCTCTCTTCTACCCCTGAGGAATCAGGCTCTCTCTTCCACCCCTGAGGAATCAGGCTCTCTCTTCTACCCCTGAGGAATCAGGCTCTCTCTTCTACCCCTGAGGAATCAGGCTCTCTCATACCCCTGAGGAATCAGGCTCTCTCTCCTTCTCCTGAGGAATCAGGCTCTCTCTCCTTCTCCTGAGGAATCAGGCTCTCTCTTCTACTCTTCTACCCCTGAGGAATCCAGCTGACTTCATGAAGGGGTTGGATACGCTGCATTCAGGCACTTCGGAGGTATGAGGTCTCAGGGGACACATCAATCCACAGCATCCCATGATATACAGCAGTGTTTAGCAATAACAGAACACACACTCTCTTTGGGTTATTGGCTGAGCAGTTCCTTATCGATTGGCTGGAATTTTGAGGCTAAATTTAGCTTGCCTGGTGTGTGAGATGAATGCGGCAAGTCAGGCTCTCCTTGGGGGTCAGCAGGGGGTTCTGGGTAATACAGGTCACTCAATGTGTGCTGGTGTCAGATATCTGCCATTCAGGTTTGCACCAGCGGTGCCTCATTTTCACCTGCCTGATATCCATGCGTTCACCAAGGCATGCATGTGCACTGGGGTGCAGACTATGCCTGCAAAAAAAAAAATCTTTGTGTAATTGTATACTACTTTGTGTTGCATTCATCAGTATTCTAGTCTATACAGTGATAATTACATATACTGTACAGGCTTATTCAGAACTCCAGAAAAATACTGTGTATAGGATATTCCCTCGAACCCCAATCGCTGGAAAGGACCTGTGAGTATCTGAAGTCACTAATCCACCAGAAACTGTTGCACAGGAGCCGAATGTGCAAGAATCAAACCTGAATTCTACAGACATTCATCATGCAACAGGGGTGCACAATTTAAACAAGAAGTGACACAGAGGTGAGCAGTGAGACTACATTCTATTATCCTGAGCTCTGAGTGAGCCTGCATCCCAGGGGCTGGGTATCAGCAGCTTCTCTGTGCAGGACTGAGGTGCTGGCCCCGAGTCTCCCCGCTGCGCTCGCTGCTCCTGCTGAGGTGCTTTGCAAACCTGATTGTCCCTAATTGTACATCCAGACAGCCCTTTTTGTTCTGCTGACTTTTTTTTTTTTTTTTGGGGGGGGGGGGGGGGGGATATTGAAAACCTAGTTTGCTTTATAATTAGAAAGGCCTGTAAAGTCACATGCAAACCCATCCTCTCTATCTTGCACAGGCAGTGCCTTGAGCTCAATAGCTACATCATGTCAATGTAAAGTAATTCCCACGTCCATACTCCTTCTTTCACGCTATTTTTCTGCAATTATATGCCAAGCTTCATTGCTCTGCTGCAGCAGCATCCCAACCAGTCACACAAAAAAGTGTGACTTAACTGCAATAACCAAAACAAGGCAGGGCTGTAACCTCAGTGCAGAGTGCAGAGAGTAGAGAGCAGAGTGTAGAGAGCAGAGAGCAGAGAGCAGAGAGCAGAGAGCAGAGAGCAGAGTGCAGAGTGTAGAGAGCAGAGAGCAGAGAGCAGAGAGCAGAGTGCAGAGTGTAGAGAGCAGAGAGCAGAGAGCAGAGAGCAGAGTGCAGAGTGCAGAGTGTAGAGAGCAGAGAGCAGAGAGCAGAGTGCAGAGTGCAGAGAGCAGAGTGCAGAGTGTAGAGAGCAGAGTGCAGAGAGCAGAGTGCAGAGTGCAGAGAGCAGAGAGCAGAGAGCAGAGTGCAGAGTGTAGAGAGCAGAGAGCAGAGAGCAGAGTGCAGAGTGTAGAGAGCAGAGAGCAGAGAGCAGAGAGCAGAGTGCAGAGAGCAGAGAGCAGAGAGCAGAGAGCAGAGAGCAGAGTGTAGAGTGCAGAGTGTAGAGAGCAGAGAGCAGAGAGCAGAGTGTAGAGTGCAGAGTGTAGAGAGCAGAGAGCAGAGAGCAGAGAGCAGAGTGTAGAGTGCAGAGTGTAGAGAGCAGAGAGCAGAGTGCAGAGTGTAGAGAGCAGAGAGCAGAGAGCAGAGAGCAGAGAGCAGAGTGCTCCCTGGAGAGCAGAGTGCAGAGAGCAGAGTGCAGAGAGCAGAGAGCAGAGAGCAGAGAGCAGAGTGCTCCCTGGAGAGCAGAGTGCAGAGTGCAGAGTGCAGAGTGAAGAGTGCAGAGAGCAGAGAGCAGAGAGCAGAGTGCAGAGTGCAGACAGCAGAGAGCAGAGAGCAGAGTGCAGAGTGCTCCCTGGAGAGCAGAGTGCATAGCTGGGGCATTGCACTCAGCTGCGAGTCAACATCACTACCGAGCTACAGTACAGAACTGCTCTGCCTTTATACATTAACACTGTACTGGAATACCATTACCATTATACCAACATGAAGTTCAAAGAATCATAGTGTGTGTACATCAGACCAATACATCTCACTGGAAAAATACTTACTACTGTACTAGTATACCGTGTGGTATTGGGAAAACTACACCGAGTACTGTTTTAAATGTTAACATACTGTATCTGACACTGCTATTAAATACCATAGTAAATGCGTGCCCCCCCCCCCTAAAAGAACAAGCTGAAGGAACTGTCAACCCATATAGATAGATAGATAGATGATAGATAGATAGATAGATAGATAGATAGATAGATAGATAGATAGATAGATAGATAGATAGATAGATCATGTAATATTATTACTACCCCATTAAGTGCACATATAACCGTACTCAATATAAATGCTGTGTGGGACACTGGTATTTCTTCTGCATAATGTTTCTTTTAAATTGGATTAAGGCTTTGCTGGGCTACAGTAGCCCAGCCTGCAGCTCAAGGGGATTACAAATGAACACAGTCGCAATCACAAATGAATCGCCTTGTTGAGTACAGTGAAAGTGATAAGCTGTGTGCTAGCGTACGGCACAGTACTCACATTTCTTGCTCTCCCGTGTTGGTGTGGTGGTTTCTTATCAGCAAGCTTCTGCTCCGTTTTCTTAATCGGGTCTGCTATTAAATGCCATTCTTCACAGGAATAAAATGAAATAAATAGACTCAATGTGTACAGAGACGAAAGGAGCGATGCACCGCATAGAAGCAAACTTCAGATCTTCATCACCAGCGACGTCGAGGAAATTGACTCACGATTCGGAATTCTGGATCAATAATTCCATGTTGCTGCTGCTTGCTGCTGTCAAACATCGGGTCTGCTATTAACTGCTTAACTTCACCGCTAAACGATTACACAAACACACACCTGTCTGTGGGTATAGCCTGGTATTTAAAGGAGAATAGATTTGAATAATGGGAAGACATCCACAGGTATCCGTATCCGCAGAATAAACCCCGTGCCAGCGACACACAGCCTGTGAGGAGTCCCGGGGGCTGCGCGCGAGTACTCCGGTTCTGTGTTGCAATGCGGGTGTGTTCGATGCAACAATCCAGCACGACTCCCCACATCAGCACGCTTTCAAATTCGCTTTGGATTGATTTATTCGGGAGCAGAATATGATGACTGTGCCTGATATTTGTTCACCGATTGTTCAGCTCAATTGAGTGAGTGAGTGCAGAATTGACGACATCAATTCTGTTATCGTTCACCGTGTATAATAATAATAATAATAATAATAATAATAATAATAATAATAATAATAATAATAATAATAATAACACGTTGTTTTTGAAATTCTACAATTGATCCATTCGGTGATTCTGGGATAACCGATAAGCATATCCACTCGGTTAATTACAGAGTATATAATACATTTCAATTCACAGAACGATACAGAAAACAAAAGAATAGAAATCGATGTATGGGTGATCGGCCGTTTAGCGTGTGCTGGGTTTGATGACTCCTGATATCGTGTCATGCTGGCCGGGGAGCAGTAGGCTATCGATGCTCTGAATGCGCCTAGTTAAATTACACAGATGACAAGGAGAGGAGTACAGCGTGTCCTACATAGACATACCACCACATACACAGATATCAGTGTATTACAGGTGGGTTTGATTCGATGGGACCCACGCAGGTTAACGGTAGCCAGGAGAATGCAGGTGTAATGTGCCAAATGACCAGAGGGTGGCCTGGGCTTGTATCCCGTTGGACGCAGGTGTAATGTGTAGGGCTCGCTTGGTAAGGGCGCTGCTGCCCGGTGTGCAGTGTGAGTCATGCAGTCAGAGCTCAGGTTTGTGTCCTTTGCTGAGGATTCCACAGGGCGCATCGTTGCCCCGGGTTACGGAGGCGACATTCCCCATGCAGTACCCATTAGACACTGATCCCATTCCCAAACCATATTCACTCAGGTCTGTGCAGGTTGCACTCCCCTCTTCAAGCTAATCCCCTCAATCAAGTCTTCAGTTCCCGCTAACTGGGACTGGATGCTCCAATTTAATTCACGTTGCATCTCAGATCTAGTTTCTAACAACAGAAACTTTGACCTGGAGATGAAGTTTAGCAGGTCTGTCCTACGCTTCCTTGCTCTTGCAACGCTTCACCATGCTTGCCTACACTTTACTGTGCTATTACCAAGGATCGCTGCAGTAAACTCTGAGCAGGGTTTTACTGAAACAGCAGCATCCCTGAATCCCTGTGAGGTGCGCATCACAAACACTTCCCTGCGGACTCCTGCACAGCTGCCTTGGAGTTCAGGGTCCTCGCGCGCGCGCGCTCACTCTGCAGCCCCTGGAGGGAGTGACGCCGCTGCCAGGTGTGTGAGGTTGGAGATGCTTGGTAAGCACACGTCACATTCTTTATCTGTACGCCTGTTAACGGGGGGGGAGAGAGGCGGGAACAGCTCTGCTTGTGCAACCCTGACAGCCCGGCACGGAAAACAATTCGCTGTTTGGTGATAAAAACAACAAGCCATTCCAAAAGCTGTGTCCGGTTTGTTTTAAGATCTCTTTATTATGGAAATTACACAGAGATCGTAATGTCCTTCATTCGAGGAGGGAAGAAACAGTAATTCGTTTTCAACCCGGCGCTGTTGTGTGTTGAAGCAGTCCTGTGGCGGTATATGATGTCAGGCCTGTGCTGGCTCTGTTGCGCTGTGTTTCCATCAGGCAGCTGAGAACAGTCGGTCTGCCAGAGCCGCCTTGTCGTTCAAGATTATATTGAAAAAAGAATATTGACATGAGATCAAAAGAAATGCCTGCAAATACTACAAAACAGAAAGAAACCGCTTTGGTGCATTGAAAAGAATCTTGTTTTTTTCTAAATTATGTTTTGGTTTTTTTTTGCTAAGGATAAAATGCTTTTAAATAAATAAATAAATAAATAAATAAATAAATAAATAAGGTTTACATTTCAGTGGTCCTGGCTTTCAGTGGTCCGCCAGGTTTTAGAAAGACACTGAGCTGGTCGCTGCTTTCAAAAAGGTTGCGAAACACTTCCAGTCAATACCTACAAATCCTAAGAGCCAGGTACTTGGATTTGCACCTGCTATGGTCGCTTCCAATGTAACTTGCCCTGATTAAGAGAAGGAGAAGAATCAGTCCTGGGAATGTGCTGCTAAGACTTTCAGCATGTTCAAACGCTGTGAGCTAGACCAACCGGGTGTTTACAGAGGCTTAAGAGGATCAGCATCTGACAGCAAACACTTTGTCCTGTGTGTTACCTGGAGAGATCATTCTGGCTACAATAATCTGGGTGAGGGTGCCCTGCTCCCTGCTCTGTCTGATGCCACCCTGGGGCACAGTTCACTTCCGTCTCAGCACAGGCTCAGAGCAGGGGGGTAGGAGCCCCTTCACCTCCAGAACCATGCCTTCATACTAACCATGCACTCAAAACAAACAAACAAACTCACTGGGAAATGCAGGACTACAAAAGGAGGCTGTTTCTTTAAGGATGCTAAGCAGTGGAGCTGGGGGTTAGAGGAGACTGAGCATGAGGAATCAACTCTGCCTGGCCTTATCTGCCGACTGCATTCCTCTCAATCTGGAAATCATTCCCCAGAATTCCTGGCATTGCTGAGCTTCCCAATAAGAAGCACGCCCGTGTCACTGCCAGGAATCTGTGGAAAACGGACAGGCTGTGTCAGACTGTGTGTGCGTGTTGGAGAAGGAGGGAGACAAATACTGTTCCTTAAAAAGTGAAGGACAGTGATTAACTGCTGCTGTCACGTGTGGTACAGAGTTCACTTGAACATTTGGGATCCGATTTTTCACTGCAGGCAAATTGCCTGCATCATACATTTACAATGGGCTATTTTAACACTATGATGCTAACAAGAAACAGCTTGAGTAAGAGCAGTTTGTTTCTTGTTTCATTCTTGTTTTCCACCATTGCAAAAGATCCATTCCTTTCAGAAAATATGCCTTTGACTTTGCATCCCGGCGAGTGGAGCTGCAGATGGTACAGTTTGCAGAAGATTTTCTTTTGCTGAGAGGCACACAATGAAAGCTCCTTGGTGTGAATCTGATGACGTTAGGAAGAAAGCATCCACACCCAGCCAGGCTATTGCAACAGAACCACGTTATATACATATGCATATCCACTGAGCACAGATTTACTTTCAAACAAAACCTCAAGGACAAACTAGCCGATCAGGAACAGGCTTATGATCGCACATGCACAGCGTTCTGCATCACTTTGCTATTACTGCGCTGCCATTTCTTTAAGAGCATTGTTTCAACGGTCTTTGGAACCTGCAACCACAAAAGAGAGAAAGAAAGAGAGAAAGAAAGAAAGAAAGAAAGAAAGAGAGAGAGAGAAAGAATAACAAGACCAGTTATTTTTTTGTAACTTAATTTTTATTTAAATTTTTGTTCAATTTTCAATAAATACAAAAGTTTCAAATTATAATAATAATAATAGTTAAGAGTGTCATCAGCTGCCCTAGAGGGAACAGATGGGTATCGCTGCTGATAAATAAAAAGAAACAAACAAACAGGAAAACAAATAATTATAAAATAAAAACAACAGAGAAGGAAGGAAGCATTTACACGATGATGTACAGCACTGCTCATCCTTACAGTGAAGCATGAGCTGGCACTGGCAGCACTGGAAAAATGCTGGCAGGCAGGAGGTACTGGACTACATTATAGAAGACCTATAGATTTGCTGTAAGCCAGTGAGCTGTGTGTCAACGTTGATCATTAAAGCCTGATCATTAAAACCTTCATGTCTGTATGTCTGTCTATTTGTCTAGCAGTCCACCCGTGCACAGAGTTTAAAAAAGACACATTTGTAAATAAATTAGAAAGGTATATAGACAGATAGATAGGCAGACAGATAATTAGTGTGTTTATAATGGAACATGTAGGTGCACTTACATGTGATCCACAGACAGAAAACACAAATAGATGCACGGTTTAACCCAAGAGGATGAACCCTTCCATTTGCAGACACCCCCACTGCTGCACTATACGGCTGGTCCTGATCTAACCTCAGCACTGCTCCCTGTTTGCTGTCTCCACAGCGCAGGTGGTCTCTAGACCCCCTGTGGCAACAGGAGCTGCACAATTTACTGCACAGCATGAGGACTCCTTTTACTGCGGCACAAAGACAACCAACCCCTCGTGGAGGGACCCCCGGCCGAGGAATCCAGGAGGAATGTTACTGTGGCCATTGCTGCCTCTCTCGCATAAGAAAGGCAACAGACACACACACAAGACCTGCCACATCAATGACCTCCCTTTCACTTTCACTCTGCAGGACTCCCACATGCTAATGCAGATCAACCCCTAATCTACTGAGAGAAAGAAGGGCATACAGAAGAGGAGGGCATGTTAAGCAGAAATAAGGCATGTAAAAAAAAAAAGCAGTCAGACCTGTTTAAAAGACCATCTGTCTAGAGCACTTTTCTACATACAGCTGCTCATTTGCCATGTTTACATCCCCTGTGGTTAATGACACCCTTTGTGGGTGGTGGTTCTAAGCCCGAGTCTCTCCTATTTCATATATTTTTCTACTTCTTTCCACTTTTTCTTTTATGTGTCTGAGAAAAGATTACATATTTTGTGTAATATTACAAGAAAGTTACTGTGTATTCGCTCTCTCTGTTCAGCTGTGTCTACACCCCCTCCCCTCCCCTCCCCTCCCCTCCCCTCCTCTCCCGCACTTAGTTTGCACTACAATGCTATTTAAAAGGAATTAGGACTCATTAGCACATCAACAGGTCCCTTGTGTTTTATGAGAAGGTGCTTCAGTGACTTTCTGAAGGTTTGTATGCGGTGAGTGCAATGGGAAGCAGTGTGGTTTACTGCGATGAAGACTCAAGAGCCGGGCTTACTAGTGTGTGATGACCACCCCTGTTGGGTCCAGACACTTGACCTCCTGGGGCACCCTCTGGGCAGCTGGGTAGAAGAAACAGGTTCTGAATACTATGCAACCAGAAGCTGCTTCTCAGTGAATACATTGCATTCAATGAAATGGGTCTCCTGATTCGATCCTTGCAGCTCCTATAGCGGCAGATCCCACTTCATATCCCCAGCGCTGCCCCTGTAGCTGCCTGGAAAGGAAGGCAGACTGAGCCGTTGTCTCTTGAAGAAGTCTCACAGGGCTGTGGTTCTGTCTTGCCCAGCATCAGCAGGTACTGGACAGTCCCTTCTTGTACCTCAAGCATCGTACTCAGGGCTGCAGTGCACTCCTCTGATCTCCGCTTTGTGGAACGTCTCGAATAAATAAAAGGGTGCCTCTTGTTGCGTTCTGACCAGACTGCTAAAAAATATGAATAATCTGCGCCCAGGCCCGTTTTTTTGTAGTCATCAAAATGGTGAAAAAGAAAATCAAATCAAATCTTAAATAATTGTTCATTAAAGTTCTCCTGACCCCTCCAGAAAGTCCAGGGGTTTAGTTTTAAATATTAGTCTTTCTAGTTTATTTTTTTTTAAATCTATTATTTTCAATGGTATTAAAGTGGAGTTTGCAAACCCAGTGGAAGTGTCTTTCTGCTGTCCTTTCATTTCATTCTATCCCTGTTCTGCAGCGCTGGCTTGCTCTTTCTTGCTCTCTGTCTGAGGTGGAAGTGCTAGCTCAGCGTTCGGTCTTGCTGGTAAAAGTTAGTCCAGTTGTTCAGTCTCAGTAGCCCCAGTTCTGTTTCTTTTCTTCTTCCTCCTTCAGCTGCTCCACTTCCTCCACATTGTAGGCATCTGCTAGCAAATAAGAAGTTACATATTAGAAGGCAGCTAGAACACAATGCTGCCAATTCTGTTTCTGCACACATTCTACACACATTCTACACAATGCTGTCAGTTCTGTTTCTACACACATTCTACACACATTCTACACAATGCTGTCAATTCTGTTTCTACACACATTCTACACACATTCTACACAATGCTGTCAATTCTGTTTCTACACACATTCTACACAATGCTGTCAATTCTGTTTCTACACACATTCTACACAATGCTGTCAATTCTGTTTCTACACACATTCTACACACATTCTACACAATGCCGTCAATTCTGTTTCTACACACATTCTACACACATTCTACACAATGCTGCCAATTCTGGTGCCATTCTGACATTTTTCCAACTTTTCATCCTGTTGATCTGATTGGCTTCAACCTATTAACAAACAAGTTAGGCGATGGAAAAATCAATCAGTGAGAAATAAACTCCAGTGTATAAAAGCATGATATCATCGCTGCCTACCTTTGCACTCCGGGCAGCACTTGTTCTCTCTCCTGGCGATCTTGCTGCAGGTTAGTAGGGGGCACTGTTCTCTCTGGCACTTGGTAACGCCATCCTGAGGAAAGACAAGAAAGGACCGTCAGGGTCTGCCTCTAACACACCTCCCACGTACAGAAGCACAGTGTGGGTACCACCAGCAATGAGTTACCTCATACCCATGAACACTTCACAACACCATGAGGTTGTAAAGCAGGCACTCATATGAGCAATCACATCTGGTGGAGTGGTGATGTGACAAGGCATGTAGCCAGCCTTAATGGAGATTATTCATAATGACCCTTTCTTGACCCCATCCAACTGCGTGGCATTGAGCAAGCAGTCTAATAACAAACACATTGCCTCTATGTGGGGCACCTGGGCCTTTCTGCAATAGTGCTACTATTCAATCGCACTGCCTTGCCTTTGCTCTCAGTCTGTGCATGTATGCAGGGTCCTCATTGAATCACACTGCCTTGCCTTTTCTCTCAGTCTGTGCATATATGCAGGGTCCTCATTGAATCGCACTGCCTTGCCTTTGCTCTCAGTCTGTGCATGTATGCAGGGTCCTCATTGAATTGCACTGCCTTGCCTTTTCTCTCAGTCTGTGCATGTATGCAGGGTACTTACGTCGCACCAGCAGGTGATGCACTTCATTTCTCCGAAAGGAGGGACCTCTGGGTGCCAGCTCTCATTGTTGAGGTACCAGTTCTTCCCGAATTTACAAGCCCGCGGCCCATCCGCCTGCATCATCTCTGTGAGGTCAATGGGCACCTTCTCTTCAGCTAGGGGGTCAAAGCACATGGCGTTAGAAACCTTGAGCCTTTTACCTTGCGTTCACTGCCCCTAGACTAGAGCACTGAATTGTCTCTGGGAATGGGGAGTGGGGAATGGAAAGGACATTGTGGGCTCGGTGCCCAAGGAAATGTATAGAAGTGTGATTGTGTCGTTTATGTACCTGGGCATTCTTTGCAGCAGTCGGAGGGACTGCGTCTGACAGGGTTGCTGCAGGTCAGTCGAGGGCAGTTCACCTTCTCACAGTGGACTTCTCCAGTGACTCCCTGAAGTGATGAAGCATAAGCAGAGTGAGCAGCAGAACACAGGCTCGCTCCTTTTAGCAAAGTGCATTGCATGTATAGATACAGAATGGGGGTACTGTTGGTTTCAGTTTGGGACTCACCCTGCAGGTACAGACGGCACACTTGATGTATCCAAACGGAGGCACAAACGGATGCCATGTGGTCCCTGGTGGATGTATCTTCCTATCCCCCTCGAAGTAGCAACCTGGAATTGAGTAAACCAAAGAAAAAACCTTCAGAAACCTGGGAGGCAGCCTGGCCTAACAGCTAGTGTTGGGGGCTTGGGATCTGTCAAGAATAGGAAAGAAAGACAGAGGAGTGGTGGGAGAGAGAGGGAGAGAGAGAGAGAGAGAGAGAGAGAGAGAGAGAGAGAGAGGGGGGGGGGGGGAGAGATTGGGCAGTAGAATTACAGGTAGACTGACAATCTCACCTTCCATCTGATCACCTGACTTTTCTGTTTGTTTGATGCCTTTCTCTTGTTTTTTCTCTGTGGAGGAGAGGGACAGAAGAGATACAGGTTAGATTACAGTCATAGTTTGGTTCTCTTAGCCTCGCTATGAAAATGGTCATATTTTTTGTCTAGAGGAAGTAACAGAGCCGTACCTTCACAGACTGGGCAGCACTTGTCTTCAAGATGGATGACATTGGCGCAGTCCAGGACAGGGCAAATGATGGGATCGCAAATCACAGTCCGCTTCTGTGAGAGAGAGAGAGAGAGAGAGAGGGCGAGATTCATGACACACTGCCTAACTAAGTGCTGACTGAAACCTGGAGAAGCCAGAATACACCTAATGGATTTGCTTGGTTTGGCTTTTAAAAGTAGGATAGCCTGGTATTCTTTTTTCATCAAGGTGATTTAGATGAAAGTATCGCTTTTGAAAGATTTAAACCCCTAAGCTTGAGTTTGGCACTGTGTAAGATAGGCTTCCCCTCAAAGCACTGAGATGAAAGGGCAGATTGTTATTATTTCTGAAATAAGAGCGAGCTTGCATACCTGGCAAGTGCAGACCGTGCACTTCTTGTCGTAGTCGGGGGCCCAGCGGGAGCCGTGTGCGCGGAACTGGCCCTCGAAGAAGCAGGAGCTGGGGTCTTTCTTGATCTCCTCAGGGTCCAGCTTCACCTCCTCAAACAGGGTCAAGTCGAAATGTGCATCGTCGATCCGGGAGGCGGGGCCCGATTCACAGCTGTTTGGGACATGGACCTGTGGGAGCAGCGACAAGAGAAAGGGTCAGCACGGCACAGGTCCTACAACCAGCAAAACCAACACAGCCTCCTCTCAGCACTGAACTGCAAGAACACAGCCTCCTCCCAGCACTGAACTGCAAGAACAAAGACTCCTCCCAGTACTGAACTGCAAGAACACAGCCTCCTCCCAGCACTGAACTGCAAGAACACAACCTCCTCCCAGAACTGAACTGCAAGAACACAGCCTCCTCCCAGAACTGAACTGCAAGAACACAGCCTCCTCCCAGAACTGAACTGCAAGAACACAGCCTCCTCCCAGAACTGAACTGCAAGAACACAACCTCCTCCCAGAACTGAACTGCAAGAACACAGCCTCCTCCCAGAACTGAACTGCAAGAACAAAGACTCCTCCCAGAACTGAACTGCAAGAACACAGCCTCCTCCCAGAACTGAACTGCAAGAACACAGCCTCCTCCCAGCACTGAACTGCAAGAACACAACCTCCTCCCAGAACTGAACTGCAAGAACACAGCCTCCTCCCAGAACTGAACTGCAAGAACACAGCCTCCTCCCAGCACTGAACTGCAAGAACACAGGATCCTCCCAGCACTGAACTGCAAGAACACAACCTCCTCCCAGAACTGAACTGCAAGAACACAACCTCCTCCCAGCACTGAACTGCAAGAACACAACCTCCTCCCAGCACTGAACTGCAAGAACACAGGATCCTCCCAGCACTGAACTGCAAGAACACAGGATCCTCCCAGCACTGAATTGCAAGAACACAGCCTCCTCCCAGAACTGAACTGTAAGAACACAACCTCCTCCCAACACTGAACTGCAAGAACACTAAGCCATTTTTGTTTGTTGGCAATTCCTCAACAAAATATGTCAGACAAAACGATTTGGCAGAGATCTAGGGAAGGAAAATAATAAAATCTTGTCTCCCACGACTTTCAGAATGCCTTTCTTTTTCATTTCCTTTTCTCTTTTTTTACAATATATATATATATATATATATATATATATATATATATATATATATATATATAGCACATGTGTTTGAATCAAAATATTGGAGGTATTTATAGTTTTTTGACGGCATGACAACAACTTGTTGTTGCTTATATTCAAATTAATGATTTATTCTTACATGATGTAATGGTGTTCTATATATTGTGACATCATTTTTACTTCTATCTTTAAATCTGTATGAATTCTAATTAACATTATTCTATATAAACGTATATTTATATTCTCGTGCAATGCTGGCTCTCAGGATCAAATAAAAAAAAACATTCTTTCCCTGGCTTGCCTGTGTGTGCTTTCTCTTCCCCACCCCTTTACTCAACCCTGGCCAGATATCTTGTGCAGAGACATATGTAACACATTTGCTTTCTAAACTGAAAAGATTAGCTGCCGCTAGTAAATGTCCCTTTTGTTGGCTTCCAGCAGCCCCCTTCCATTAGCCCAGCGCATGGTTGCCAAAGCATCAGCTGGAGGCGCTCCATGTGCTGAGCATTTGAAGTAGAATGGGAGGGACACTGGAGGAGAGACAGCCAGTCCAGGCCTGCAGACAGGGAGCGATGGCAACACTGCGGGGGTAAGGTATAATGTGCAGAATGTGTCTGTGGTGAGCGTACATACCCTTCCTCGGATCTCTCCCCTGGGGTTCACCTTGGTGCTGACTTGGATAAAGGCTGTCCCCTTGTCCAGATGTCGGAGAAGCTCCATACTGAGGTCCTTCAGCACACCTTCGGCCTGTCAAAAGCAAGGGAGACACAGGGCATGAGGAACAGCGAAAATCAGAACCCAGTGATCAAGAGATGCTGTGCTATGACAAACAGTCTACATGCTTATAGCAAGTCAGGAAACACAAAACTAAATTCTATACATTTTGTTAAAGTTTTCTGAATTAGCTGTACATCTAGTAGTGGTCGTTATCTAACCCTGTGCCTCTAGACCTATAGCTGTGTCCCAGTTTCTCGCACTCATGTGTTACTCGTACCTGTGACCCATAAAAGCCCTTGAGGAGTCTCTTGTGCTCGCGGCTGCTGTCGTCCAGCTCTCCGATCTCAGCGAAGCCGTGTAGGTGGGCATCGAGGGTGACGTCGTCGGATTTTCTGAGGCCGGACACCACAATCTCATAGTGCAGGTGACAGTTCTCGTCCACCGAGACCCAAACGTGACCCGCCGCACTTGTGTGGACAGGGGGGGACACAAACTGACCAGCCAGAGGGACTGGAAGCTCTGTAGGGGGAGGCACAAATCAGTCCTGATTAGAATGTAGAAAAGGCGCAGCAGGCACTATCTGTGCATAGACAAGTATTTATGGTCAGGTTCACACAGAACGTCTCTTACCTTGGAGTCGGGCCTGCAGGCCGCTGTACAGCAGGGAGCTGATTTGCCCCCGGAGCTCTCCCTCCTCGTACTCGGAAGTGGCCACATTGAGGAACAGCTCGTTCTGTAGCAGCATGTGGATGTCACGGGCGTTCAGACGTTCCCACGTCCCCACCACGCGCCCCTCGCTGTAGTCAGCAGTCATGTCGAACAGCACATTGCGTCGGCTCCTGCGGCGCGGCTTCGTCTCGATGGTCACACCGGTCACTTTGCTGGCAACCCCGGCCACCTGAATCTGAAGGACATTGGATTGGGGTTCCCAGGTGGCTCTTGATTTTTAAGCATGCGTTTCGATTGCTTATGCAATTGTGTAAGTCAGTATGAATGGTTCATCACAGCGCACATACCTGGTATTCCAGTGTTCCGTTGTCATGCAGGGTGAGTGTGGCAGAGCCCACGGCCCCAGTTTTGGTGGGTGTCAGGGCGTCTCCACTGGACAGCACGCTCTGGATAGCTGAAGAGAGAATCAGTTTGTTGGAGGCTCTGTGATTCAGTTGATTGGTTTTACCCATCACTATCATACAAGTAGGTCTTCACCTGTGACCTGAATAATGGCAATTTTTGGGGGGGGTTACTTACTGTCGCAGGACTTCTTCCCGGTGATGTACCCCGAAATGCGACGGGGGTTCTTCCCCTCGGTTGCCACGGCGATCTCCAGCTGGCCGCGAGACAGCCAGAACATCTCGCGGTTACTGAGGTTCGTCAGCACCTCTGCAAAGTCAGGGTCCTGGAGAAAATGATTTGATATTGTTTTAATGATACATAGTTTAATGCTCTACTTGTCTCCAAGTAGGCAGTGCTTTCAAACTGGAATCCACATTCAAATAGCAGCCAAACTTGATTTTTTTTTATTATTATTATTTTCTCTTGCTGATTTTTTTGGAAGATAAATGAACTCCCCAAAGGAACTCTAAGCAGTCTAAAGTTTAATTTGGAGGGCTGTGTTTGTGCATACCACAGCTATTTGTCCTCCTCGATGCTCAGCACTATCCCTTCTGCTGCATAGAAATCCCAGATGATTGAAACCAGATCTCTCATAACTCACATTGTTGTGCACATTTACAGCACTGCCTAATAACACATGACAGGAGTCTGGAGTGTAGTAAAGAGACCATCTTCTTCAGCAATAAAAAACAAATGCCACAGCAGTCTATAAATCTGAAGATCGAGTGTAGAGTGGAGGAAATAAACTGACACAACCAGCAGACATGAACAGAATTACTGTACAATTGCTTTCCTCTTGTTTTATATAAATAGTAACTAACTGGTTCCCGCACCCACAGCTACATGCAGTGGTTCCAAGTCATTGACTAAATGGTGGGGACTTCAGACTAAGTGGTGCCACCACGTCAAGCAGAATGCAAGACCCCAGGTGTGTGGAGAACCCTGGAGTGTTCTGTGGAGCAGAATGCAAGACCCCAGGTGTGTGGAGAACCCTGGAGTGTTCTGTGGAGCAGAATGCAAGACCCCAGGTGTGTGGAGAACCCTGGAGTGTTCTGTCAGGCTTCACGGTTGTAACTGTACCTGGAGGGGATTCTTGTTTCTATTAATTTCAGTACTTACATGTGAGGTAACATTGGCTCGGATTTCTCTCAGCACATGGTGATGGTACAGCAGCTCAACTCGGATGGGCACTATGGAGCGCTCTGCAGGGAAACAAATAGTCGTGGAGTTGAATACCATGTACCATGGAGGTGAAAGGATGGACATGGCTCTTGAATGATGAATGAATTGAATTTGCTTGGTGTTTCTTTGTCTATGTGTACCTTTCTCCCTTCTCTCCAGCAGACCCTCAAACATCAGAATGAAGTGCAGGTTGTTCTCCACGTCGCTCAGCGTCAGCATTGCGATTCCGCCCATGCCTGCATGCTCAGCATCAGAGGTTATTATGGAGCTAAAGGTTTCTGGGAGGGAAAACAGAATTCAGGATTGTTAACTATTACCACAAATCTGGATGGATGATCAGATAGATAGATAGACAGATAGTATTGTAAAGGGGTCACATACCAGCAAACAGGGCCCGGTGCTTGATGAGCTTCCCATGGATCTCTTTTCCTTGATTGGCTGTGGTCAACATGGTAACGTGAAGCTGTTCTGATTTCAGCAGCCGGATGTGCGACTTCTGAAGATTGCTCCAGATGCCACAGATCTGCAAATACACAATACATCAGCATCACATGCAAACACCATGCTAGACAACGATGTAATGACCATTTAACAGCACTTGTTCTGTCTAGTTTCTTCATTCATTTTAAAGCCAGTCTGTAGCGTGTGTGGTCCACCTTTACCAAGTAAACGGGGGGCTCACTTACCATATTGCTTTCTGGAGATGCAGTCCTTGGCACAAAGTACTCAAATACAATATTTCCATCTCTGTCTATGAATTTAACTCTACTGGGACGCCCGATTCTGCAACAAGAAAGGAAACCGTGAAGTACAAACTAAATAATAAAGAGGCATAAAACATATACAGACATGCTTATCTACCCCGGAGTCTGTGTGTGTTAGTGTAAGAGAGTCCTTACTTTTTGAATGTGATGGAGAAAACCAGGCTGGATCTAGAAAGAGTGAAGCGGGCGCAGGCAACTCCGCTTGAGGTGGTCGTCCGAGAGTCAGCGGCAGCAGTGAGCAGCGCGACAAAATCTGAAATTAAACAAACAAACAAATAAATAAACACATGCTGGAATGTTTGAAGAATCCAATGACTTGAAGCAGCTCCAGCTGTCTGTTCTAATAGGAAAGGTTGTTTACCTGTTCTGCTGTCATCCTGGGAAATGTCCTCGGAGCTGAGGTAAGAGCGGTCGTTGTAAGTTTTGTGTAGATCATCATCTTTCTCCTGGAAATACTCAAACCCGTCGAAAACGTGGTCCACTTTCTTATCTGGAGCATGAGAGTGGGCTGCCAAAATAAACAAACATGGCAGTATTAGGAAAAGGAACAGGAAAGTGAGCAACTAGATATGCTTCTTCAAGGAACAGGAAAGTGAGCAACTAGATATGCTTCTTCAAGGACTGATCAGAAGAGGTTCTGTAAAGATGCTGAGGGGAGAAGTGACAGCCGAATGCACTCCAGGGCTAGGTTTTGATAATGTTCACTCTCCTTTAGAAGGCAGACTCAGACTGTGCAATACACAGGCTGTGCCACTGGGATGGATGGTGTGCTAAACACCATTGGACAATCACTTTCACAGTGTTTATAACTGGACCCCAAGGTGTTAAAAGTGACAACCGCTGTACTTTGTTAATGAAGCATGGATATCAATTAGTGCATCTATACCCACCTAAAATATGAATATACAGTACTTTTTAAATGTATTCATTAAATAAGATAGGCTGTATATCTTTCCTGCAGTGTTTGCATTGCATACCTGTGTTATGTGGGGCTTACCTTTGGGGCAGGACCTGCAGCAGTGCCCGGAAAGTAGAACGGGGTTGCTGCAGGGCGGTTCGGGGCAGTCGTGTTTGATGTTCTTACAGCTAACCTTTCCAAACACCTTTCCACGATGATTCCTTTGCTGGAGAAAGACAAAAACCGAGACAACGAGCCATGAGAGCAGTTCCGTGCAAATAATAATACGTTTTATATTAGAACAGGTTTTCATGACATAAGTAATATGAATCGTGCTCTTCCAGACCTTGCTCTTGAAAAAAAACAGTAGCTCATCAGTTTATCTGGTTACATACTGGAAGATCATATTATAAAGCAGTAATGGTGTGTCCAATTCCATGTATGGTTACACAAGCGGTATATATATATGTATATACACACACACACACACACACACACACACACACACACACACACACACACACACACTGTTAACTCTGAATTGTACCTAATTACTATGAAGAATGGGAAGTAAATGGTTTTTCACATTTTTCTATGGACGCTTTCTATCATGAGCGCGTTGCGTATTTGGCAGCCCAACACCCAATAATCAAGTGCTTATGGGGAACAATTAGAATCACCGGGGAATTGTTTCTGCCTCGCTTGTAGTGTCCCCTGCCTCACCCCAGATGGTACCTTTAAACTATTTAGTAATGTAGAGAATTAACACTTTTGCTTTGTTATTTTTGTTGGATTCAACAATTTTCTTTTTTATTAAACGCAGGAAGTTTCAATTGTTATTTTATTTTACTAACTTTCTTCTCATTGCTTGGCAATAATAATAATAATAATAATAATAATAATAATAATAATAATAATAATAATAATAAAGATGTTGGTTTAAGTTCACATACCGATCCACAGTGACACACCACGCAGTGCATCACCCCGAACGGCTCTCCAAGGTCGGGGTGCCAAGTGTCTTCAAGTGCGTAAAACTTTCCTCCGAATGAGCAGCCTAGAATACAGAAAAATATATTCAAATGAGTTTTGTGGTTTCGACTCCATTTCCTTCATTTGGACAAATGATTAACCCACACCAAATCTAAACACAATTCTCCACGATACTGGCAAACCAGTGCCTTTCAAGGACAGCAAAAATACCATCATCAATATGTACATTACAGTAATACTTTAACAACCCCCTCAATGCAGAGACTGGGAGAAGCTGTTTTATTAGAACAAGAGGCGTCTGGACGTCTTGAACACGTGCACCTGGCAGTGGAGGAGCGAACCGGTTCTGGTTTTGAACACATGCACCTGACAGTGGAGGAGCGAGCCGGCTCTGGTTTTGAACACATGCACCTGGCAGTGGAGGAGGGGGGCGGTTCGGGTTTTGAACACGTGCACCTGGCAGTGGAGGAGCGAGCCGGTTCGGGTTTTGAACACATGCACCTGGCAGTGGAGGAGCGAGCCGGTTCGGGTTTTGAACACATGCACCTGGCAGTGGAGGAGCGAGCCAGCTCGGGTTTTGAACACATGGGAACATGGCTGGCTCACGGTGCCTATGGCAGCATTGTTGATTTGATATTGTGCGGTTGCCTTAGCTGCCAGTGCTAACAAGCTGGTTCTTATTATTGTTGCATTAAGTAACTATTTCAAACAGTCAAGACAAGCAAATGCTGAGCTGAAGCGCACAGTACTGTTGCAGCAACATTTGAAGTAAATCACTTTTTGGTAACGTAACCATGTCTCAAGACAGCAGAAAGAGAAGCAGTCGTGAAAATGTTATGGATTACATTTCCAGGATCAAAGGCGGGTTGTTATTTGAACGTTACATACTGTAACCCATGAATCATACAAGTGTTTTTGTCTAAAAAAAAAAAATCTTACCACTAGCCTAATATAGTACCCAAACACAGCGTGTTGGTGCATTCTGTCTGGCAAAATGGGATGGATAAAGAAAACAAACATAAGCTGTTCTGCTCGATTACTGTATTCAAATACATTTTGAAACAGGGAAATACAAAGTAGCCGAAAACACATAATTAGTATACTTTGAATGTAATACATTTTAGATTATGGTTGAAAGCTAGACAAATGTTGTGAGTCACTCATTACAAAACACGGTTTAAATTAAGAAACCCCGTGCTTCCTGTTTCATGGCGCAAATTAAAATAAGTAAACGCGAAAAAATGCATGACTCATTGTCAAGTCTGAAGGAGGGAAGCAGACAGTAAGAACAAGCTATCCATATACGGGTAAATGTACGTGAGTCTCACCTGACATTCCTTTCGACGGTCGAGGCTCCATCTCCGGTTGAATTGGCAACGCAGCGGATTTGAGCCGAGAAGCTTGTCCCGAACCTAGCCATCCGAAATTCAGCAGCAGGACTGCCACCAGGGTACAAGTCTTCATTTCTGTGCCGCCGTATCCAGACACAAACCCGTTACAAAAAAATCCTTACTTACAGAGAAGACAACAGAGGCACCACAGAGTACTGGTCTAGATGGATAAATGTGCGCAAAAAAAGATCTATCTATCTATCTATCTATCTATCTATCTATCTATCTATCTATCTATCTATCTATCTATCTATCTATCTATCTACACATACATCTAATACTATCCATTTCTCGGTATAAGCAGTAGGCTGAAGAATCCGAGCTCTGTCATAAACCGTTTCTGACACAAGGGAGTCCTTCGGCTTTTATATGATCTTGACCAGGAGATTCGGTCATCCAAGCCAACAAAGCCCCACAGCCAGCCCTAATCACGAAGGGGGGGGGGGGGGGTATTCAAATCAGCTCATAGGAGTATGATTAGCAGACACAGCTTGAGTTCACTCCTTCTCACCAAACCTCGGGAGAAAAGTGTTAAAAAAAAACAGAATGAAAACCAGACGAGCACTTACTGAAAAACAAAACTGTGAAACTGTGAAGGGAGGTCTCTGCGTTGAGCTCATCCACTGTATTCAGCTCTGTTCATACACATTAATATTGTTTCATGAAGAGATTGCAAGTACAGAAGTGCCATGGCTGGTATATTCTGTAACTCACCCCAGGCTGGACTCTCACACAATCCAGCTGTTTTGTTTATTACTTTCCATAAGGTATGCAGCGATGATTTGAAATTACCATCAAATAATGAAACATTAAAGACTGGTCCTGACCTAAAGGAGATCACAGCATGTTTTGTCCTGGTGCTAAGTTGCAACATAGCTTTTAAATTAACATTTGAAATTGTTATTTTGTTTGTATTTATCAACCATGTTATAATATTGTCGAACGAACATATTTCACAGTAAAATGACTAGAACCCCGTGTAACTGAAGCCTGTATATATTATAACGTGCTGCTAAACACAAAGGGAATTTGAAATGTGAACTGCTTTGCATGGTCCAGTTTGAAAGTGCGTATTCTTTCAATCGAGACAGACCGAACTTACAATATGAAGGGTTTAACAAGCTGATTTAAGAAGGTTAATGTGAGACACCGACCAAGTGTCATAACACCTTTACAGGGCAGGTTCATGAAACTGAAACTGAGATCTCACAATAACTACATGATTAATTAACAACACACCTCGAAAATACAGGTACTGTTGCTCCATAGAAGCGATATCGTTCAAAAGTTAATTGTACTGGAAAACATTTGAACTTGTTTTAACAAAAAAGTGACATCTCATTTTTAATTTGAATGCAATTTCTTCTACACACCTGAGGCTACGGGACACATTCACACACATACACACACACACACACACACACGCACACACGCACACACCACACACACACACACCACACACACACACGCACGCACACACACACACACACACACACCACACACGCACACACACACACGCACACACCACACACGCACACACCACACACACACGCACACACACACACACACGCACACACACACACACCACACACACACACACGCACACACACACACGCACACACCACACACGCACACACATACACACGCACACACCACACACACACACACGCACACACACACACGCACACACACACACGCACACACCACACACGCACACACCACACACACACACGCACACACACACACACACACACACACACACATACACACGCACACACGCACACACCACACACACACACGCACACACACACACACGCACACACACACACGCACACACCACACACGCACACACCACACACACACACGCACACACACACACACACGCACACACCACACACACACACGCACACACACACACACACGCACACACCACACACATACACACACACACACGCACACACCACACACACACGCACACACACACACGCACACACACACACACACACGCACACACACACACACCACACACACACACACACACACACATATACACACACACGCATACACCACACACACACACACGCACACACGCACACACACACACCACACACACACACACACACACATATACACATACACACGCACACACCACACACACACACACACACGCACACACACACACACACGCACACACACACACGCACACACACACACACACACACGCACACACGCACACACACACGCACACACACTACACACACTACACATACCTATACAGAATGTACATTTCACACAGCTAGAAACATCTACAGACTTTGACTCATTAAAAGAATGTCTGGTTAACCAAACTCTATAAGTGCTTGCGGGCGTTCCATGAAGAACCATCAGAATCGAATTAGGGGTTTAATGCTTCCACGTGGCTCCGAATTTGAAACATCAGAACTCAGAACACAGGGCTCAGTATAAAGGAATCGTTCTTTATATATTCAAAACAAAATAAGAGTTTCAGAGACAACCCGCATGTTGAATAAAGTGTATTATTATTATTATTATTATTATTATTATTATTGCGCGTCTAAAGTGTATTCTCGGTTATAGGACACTTGAATTGACTGCCATTTCTATAGATTCAAATTCGATCTATCCTACTATATACTGACTCAGTAGAGATAATAATAATGGTCTGTTCTTCGTTTAAATGATCGATATTATTATTATTTATTTCTTAGCAGACGCCTTTATCCAGGGCGACTTACAATTCTTACAAGATATCATATTATTTTTACATACAATTACATTATTTTTTACACATTATTTTTACATACAATTACCCATTTATACAGTCGGGTTTTTACTGGAGCAATCTAGGTAAAGTACGTTGCTCAAGGGTACAGCAGCAGTGTCACCCACCAGGGATTGAACCCACAACCCTCCGGTCAAGAGTCCAGAGCACTAACCACTACTCCACACTGCTGCCCGTCTATTATAGGCCTACCTTTACACGTTTGTATTTGTTTCATTTCCCATGCTTGTTGCGTAATGATTAACTATGTGAGTGACTTCGCTTTAATTTAACGCGTTACTCAGTTGACCCAATTGAGAACATGTCTACCCTTTCTCTTATTTCTTTCTTGAATTCCACTCATGGGTAACCCCTTGGTTCAGCACTCCCCCCCCCCCCTCCCCCCTCGCTCTGACCCCCGCTCTCTCGCCGCCCTGCAGCTCAATGCCCTGGGCAGGCACACCCACGGATCTCCGGCAGCACTTTCAATTCCTTCCCTGTATTCTCATTCAGGATTCCCCAAATAAAACTAATAAAAAGCCTTTATGAGTCTCTTTTAACAGATATCGCAGGCAGGGTTTGCAATGTATAGGGCATGAAGGGGGCACGCATCATCACTCAAATGGAGAACAGTGACAAACTCCGGATCTTCATCCGAAATGCAAAACCCCCAAACCAACCCTGCAATAAAAACCGCGCGTTCAATAACAAGAGAGAAAGCGCTTGTTCGGCATCTCTTAGATTCATTGCAAAGAAGTCCATAATCCTGACAACTGTTTATTCTTTTCACGTCGCTGACCTTTTTTATATACATCTACGGCCACACATTTTGCATCGCCATATAGAATTAACTATTCTTCATAAAGCTTCATAAAGTCGAGTGAAACCTGCTGAATAATGTTACGTTAACATACTGAATTACAATTAACAAAAAACTGATAAAAAAAATGTGACCTTTCGAAATCTTACATCCAAATACTGTACTACTGTTCCAGTACTTTTGTGATATCATTTTGTAGTTTCTTTGATCTTAAATAAAATATCTAAATTATGTTCATATAGTTTTTTTAAGTATGTCTCAATGCTAAAATTCTAGGTGATGCTAAACTCTCGTCCAGCGGTACATTCCCAGATGCTGCTGCATACGGTTTGTAATATGGATACTGGGCCACACGTCGTGATTTTTTCTTTTGTTTTCGCCTCTTAATTTGATGTGTTGTTTGAATGTGAAATACTTCCTTTTCTAATTTACCCATTGTAGGATGTGTGGTTATGCAAACCCGCTGAATCGCGTCTAGGGTCGAATTTCTACACTTATTAAACCCGAATAGGGCGAATGATCGCGTGTTTGTATTTAATCATGAGGTGATAACTGGTGGTTTCGGTCCATAGGAACAGCCATTCATTAAACACCTAGGAAACAAATCACCAGTTAAGGTTAATATACACGTTTTCAAATGATACGAATCGTTCAGCATAATGTGCGCATATAATAGGGTACTTTGTGTATTGCTTTACAGCCTAACGGATCACACGCAGACGCTCCATCACACAAGTTAATACAAATACAAAATAAACAATTAACAAAACAACACAGAATATTCTACATGTAATATGAATCCGTTCACAAGACTCGTTTCCACACAGTGCACCAGCTTGACTCAATCGATTTCTGCATTCACACAGCTGGCTCCTCGTCTTGTTTATTTGAGTATTTTATTATTTGAAATGATATTTTAGCAGAGGTAAGAAATCTTCACCAAGCCACGGTAATGCATGTACTGAATCTACTCCTCGGTCTTCGTTTCAACCTTTTCTTAAATGATTCATCCTCAAAGGAGACGAGTCCTGTATTTAAAATTAGATCAATTTACCTTTAGCAAACAATCAAACGCAAATACATTCTAGTTTGAAATGTTTTAGGTGGATATATGCCCCAAATCGATTATGTGCTATTTTTAGAGAGTTCGTATACAATTTCCATATGTCCATAATTCAGTATTATTATTGTTGTTGTTGTTATTATTATTATTATTAGTAGTAGTAGTAGTAGTAGTAGTAGTAGCAGCAGCAGTAGTAGTATTGTAGTAGAGCTAAGGGTACAATACGGGGGTACACACTGAAATATATACAGGAAAGGGTTAGGGTATAGGGTTAGGGTTAGAGTTTGCGCTGAGATCACGGAATTCTCAGGCTATACAGGCCTACGGACTCATTTGTGCGGGTCTAGAAGTAGTTATTAACTCGTATCACAGCATTACTCTTCTGCAAACAACTGTTTAGTTTGAGCGATTAGCGGAAGGCGGAGGTTAAACTACAATATAGACTTGGTGTAATAGCGGCCATAAACATAAACCAATCCCTCTCAATAGAACTCTGGTTACTTTCTTTCTCTTTCTTTCTTTCTTTCTTTCCGTTTTTTGGTGTAGTTTGTTGAGAAGAAACAAGACTTAAGCAGACTTACAACCCAAACAATATAGACTATAATAAAATTAACATATAGATAGATAGATAGATAGATAGATAGATAGATAGATAGATAGATAGATAGATAGATAGATAGATAGATAGTGTTTTCCCCAAGTCTGTCAGATTGCAGAGCATCCTGTTGGTTGGTGGGATTAGTTGAAAGCTGCGGGTGAGATGTAAATGACTCTTTCTACGGGGGGGCTGGGCCTCGCACACAGCTGTGACCGGGCCCTCACTTGACAGTCGAGTCGTTCAAACACACCGGCAGCTGGGGGCAAATATTTGGGACGTGGCTTTACGAAAATGTGCCTACTGAAGACTCGCACCCGTCCTCTATACCTGAGACCTGATCCTCTGTGAAACTCAAATAAGAGGCGATGGGATCACTATTGCTATGGTCTGTAGTACTGTACTCATTTTTCATCTGGTGTCCTCTTTAAGGTCACCCGTTTGTCTGCTTGACTTCGTTTCGTACAGCGTTACCCTGAGAGTTCTTGTATTGAAGGGCTGAATGATTTCACCAGTCTCAAAGACGAATGAATATACTTTTACATTGTGTTCCACAGTGTACAATACAGCGCATCTGTTTGCTCGTAGTTGTAATGTACCCCCATTTGAAATGCAGTGCCCGAATGGATAATGAGAAACAACTCGTTGCGCTGTTGGACTCCTCCGGACTTGTACTTAACATTCAAATGCTTCACAGCAAGCCTGTGACAAAACATGTTTTGTAACCGATTTTAAACACATGTAACTTGTTGTTTGTAAATGTAGGCTTTTTCAAACGTACAAAAATTGGTCAAATAAAAATGATATACTTATTAAGGACACTAGTCTCGCTTGGTTTACGCGCTATTTAGTGTGTGTGGGTAGATTATTAAATCAGACAATCTGATGGCAAAAACTAAAAGGGGCTTATCTTTGTGAAATGACGTTTATATAAAAATCATTTAAAGCATATGTTTTTATACAGCACCCAAGGCGTCTGGTTTTTACAAACTGCCTCTGTAACAGACGCGCTAAATGCAGCTGGGATATTTATAGATTAGCAAATCAGTCATCGATCCGTTTGCAACAAGCGATTCCAATGAGCACTAACATATCGATGTGGTGTAATAGACATGTAATACATCGATGTGGTGTAATAGACAAGTAATACATCGCTTTACAGAGGGCGCCTCTGAGCATAGCTGTGACTTACACACGGGGCGTTTACACGAACAACAGTCAGAAGTGTCATTCGTTCGATGACAGTCAATTGGAAAGCATTTGGAAGTTATCTTGCAATGTTTAAAGGACTCACCGTATTATCCACGCCGACGACAAACAAAGGAAAGACCGTTAGATCAGTTGAGAGGGCGATTCGCAGCAGTAACACGGAGATGAGATTGAGGCTTCAGATATGAATAATGATGCATTATGTGTGTGTAATAATCCAGAGCCGTTCCTGCTGTTCAAAAATGTGCTTAAAATGCGTTAAACATTTCTGTAGCATTTAGACATATACTAGCCAGAATATTCACCTTTCCAGCTTGTTTATAATATGTCATTAAATAATACTAATCGTTTTAAAAGGTCATTATCTTAAGGGTGCTGTATCAGGTGTTCATCACAGATTTCCACTGATAAGAGATCCATAGCTCTCCATGGGTTCGTGTAACGAGATATATCGATAAAGATCTGGCTTGCTGAGTCTATGGGGAGCTCCATGAGAAACTCAGCCCATTGCAATCTTTACATTAACAATAATAATAATAATAATAATAATAATAATAATAATAATAATAATGTTGGTCCGCATTGGTTATGGTTCAGTGTTGTTTACAGTTGCATAAATCAGTGCTGGCTATGTAAAGGCTTCTTCACTGTTAATTCCTTGAGCAGCTGCTCAGTACTCCTGTGGCTGAACCCTGCCCCCGAAACGCAAAAGCGAACCCACAGCTGCTAATTAATTGGAGCAATGACTGAAGTGAGACTGAACCCAATATGCATCAAATTGGGGAGTATACCCCACATCTATGTTTATTTTTGTAACTAATGTTTACAAACAATTTGCAATTGTGAAAAGAGAAAGAGGCAATTAGAATGAGGCGTGAACTGCGGACTACACATCCTTTATCAGAAATGATTTCCTAAATCTCAGAGGACAATGAATCCAATCCTGTTCTGAGATAACGACTGGTTTATGTCGTGTAATTAGCGGTCATTGGCAGTTGTTACACGCATTAGCTGTAAAGAGAAGATAAACGCTCTGTGATCGCTGTATTACAAATCTATACATCTTAAAAAACAGTGGCTGGTTTAGCGGGACCAAACAGTTTCGGTTCAAAAAGCCACCACCTAAATAACGGTCCACACAGATTTAGCATAATGTTTAAGACTCGTTTTTTTCAAACACATTTTTGTTTCAGACAATGCACTTGATAATCTGTGGAAATATGAATTTGAATCTCGCCTGGTATAATTAGGCAGCTTGCTCGTGGCGTTGATGCCTCGCTCCTTATGTGGGCAGCATTCTGTTCTGATACGGTTTGGTTTGGGGCAGTTCATTTATTTGACTTGAAATTTATTTTAGTTAAATGATTAGACGTGCGCACTCATGGGAATACAGGCAAGCACATGCAAACACGTGCCACAAAGACAGAGCCTCCTAATTTTTAATAATTTAAAATCTATTATCTCAGCGAGGCCGGTCTGGTACAACATTACTTTCCACTCATTAGAACCCCAAATCACCTTTGAAGATCTCTGTTGTTTACGCTGCAGTAATGACTTGCACACTTGTTTTAGGTTTTCTGTCTGCGTTATTAATGTTGTGTATCCTTTCATCACGCGCAGCCAAGCATGCAGCTCGCCCGGCATCGCAGTCTCATTGGCACCGGGATAGAAGGCCGGGGGAGTCCGCTGATGTTTCAGCTTCGATTCCCGCTTAGGTGGTCCAATAGTACCCGGCAAAGTGGCTCGATAATGTTCAGTCTCCACTGGTCGCTGGATTCAAATCCCTGCCGAGACACCGCGACTGATTTAGCGCTAGACCATGCAAACTTGGTAACATGCTCTGTGCTTGTTTTCCCCTGATAACCATATAAACAATGTTTCAGTAGAATGGGCCTAAATCGCTGTCAAGTTTCCTGTTTGCATGGGCAGCGACCAAAATAGACTGTTCTTGGAAGAGAAACAATGCGGTATGAAATCAGCTGTCAGAATCTACGGTATTTTCTGTAGACATGTTCTGTATATGGCCTGAAAGCGCAGCCTTGGCCGTCCAAATGACATAGTCTATTATTATTATTATTATTATTATTATTATTATTATTATTATTATTATTATTATTATTATTATTGTTATTGTTGTTGTTGTTGTTGTTGTTGTTGTTGTTGTTGATATGTCTGTGTTAAGATCTTTCAGGAGCTGCTTTTCAGTTTGTTTCCTGCCATAGACATATATAAAGCAGATAAACCAAAGTGTCTTTGTATAATTAAAGGCCAGCGTCATCTAGTGACTAGCTCCTTTAGGTACAAGTATTTTGCTGTGATTCTGGCAATATACAGCTGTGCACTAGATGGCGCTGTCGCTTACTAATATAAAGTCACTTTGGCTGATCTAGCCTATACTGTATGTCTATGAAAGGCAGAGAATAGAAGAGCAGCTCCAGAAATCAGGTGAAAGCAGCTGAACACAGATATAACAAAACTGAAAGCGCACTAAGAATAATAACTTTAACAAATCTCAAATAGAAGTTTTTAGTTACAATGAAATATTTTGAAGTCAAGTAATGTGTTTTATTGATATTTTAATTGGTCAGAAAGCTGCAGTGCATCACTCTGAGTGCTGGACACTCAGCCGCCCTTTACAAATGCACATTTCCAGAGCTGGCACCTCGGTGTCGTGTGAAACATTAACCTGGAGCGGTTTCTCTTTGCCTGTTCGTATGCGTTTAACCCTGAATGGAGAGGAGGGGGGCGCTGCTCAAAATCAATGCGTGTGCACTTTTCTGTTCTGGGAGAAACATTTACAGTCTCTTCTGTACTGCCTGGTTGTTGTTTTATTTTGTTGAGGAAGTTCGTAGTGGCGGAGATAAGAAGTTTTGACTAATCCCTGTCTTTCAGACGTGTGTCTGTGTGACTGTGTCGTAGCTTCGCTGTGGGAGACAGGAAGGTCGAGGAGTAATTTGGGGATTGATGATAAGATCACATCGTGTTTTAACAATAATATATGAGAAAACATAAAGGAAGACGCGTTGAGAACATTTTGCGCATAGTCAGAGACACCGCTTTCTCTTTTCCAATCCCTCGCTGTATAAATGGAAATCAGACCTGGAAGCGGGAATGACAGCTCGGTGATTCCGGGAGCGGGTTATGGAGTTAAGTAGTAAGTGTGGATTTTTTTCTTCTTTTTATACATATTGTAAGCGGTGGATAGAGTGTGACTGCAGCTTTGGTCCCTTTTCAAGAAACTTTAACAGTTTATTTATTTATTATTATTATTATTATTATTATTATTATTATTATTATTATTATTATTGTTGTTGTTGTTGTTGATGTTGTTGTTGTTGTTGTTGTTGTTGTTGTTGTTATTATTATTATTATTAACTTTGCTGTTTATTTTTAAGTATTTAAAATGTAATTAAATACTTTTGATATTCATGAAGCTATATTCTGTACCGCAGATATCTTCTTTAAGAGAGCGATCTTTAAATTACTTTAATGATGTAAGAGCGCTGTGAACAGGTAGTATATCACAGTTGTACAATTCAGTGCGCTTTGCATCATTTTGCCCGATTTGTAAAATTTCTTCTTGCACGAATTGACCGTTTCTAGAGCTGGGTTGTGGGTTAGGCTACTCAATAGAAGCGCAATGCATGTGTAATCCTGGATTGCTTTGTGAATATACGTGTCTGTGTATTTAAAAGTTCGAGTGTGGGAATAATTAACTGAGGGTCTCATGTGTGAGTGTGTGTGCGACAGAGAAAAACAGAACTTGATCACTAAATAGATGTGGTGCCGGTGTAGCAGGAGAACCGGCACCCCATGAGACAGTGCGGACCGGTACAGTCAGTGGCCAAACGCGCTATTGAGAACAACATTGCATGATACAGTGCATCCCCTTCCTTTATCAACGGAAAGGTGCAAACGAAACTTCGTGTTTAAAATCAAAATATCTCAAGAACGTATCATGTACTATTCACGTATTAAATAGTAATTCAACCTCTTTATTTTGATGCTCTGCATGTCCTGATGTGACACAAGAGAAGGGAAATAGACTCTGGTACACGAGCACCTTTCCGCTGTTGAATTGTTTAACGATTATATTTGTGTGGACTTGATAATGTTTTTTTTTTCATTTCAGCAAAATATAATAAAATGTGAATCTTATGTGTACATGCAGTAGCCTACTTAAAAGTCTTCATAAGGTGCAGTCGAGTTCAGTTTTAGGGACAAGCACATTGTGAGTCAGTAAAGTAATATTTAAAGTAAAGTGCGTGTTCAAAGCGGAGGCAGCTATGAAACACCCGAGGCTCGGGCCTCGGTAAAAATCAGACAAAATAATTCTTTATTTAGACTCTTTTACACGTTGCTTTACTTCAGAATAAAATGCATTGCATCGCTCGTTGTGTGCATACATGAATGCCGCGTCCCGCTGATATCTGTAGTCTCTGAGCTTTTCAACATCTTTACTGTTTATTTACTTATGTCGGTGATGGATGTGTGTAGTGGGCTACTGTCTTTATTTCAATTTAATATCGCTATTTAAAATATATCGAGTTCCTGGGTTTTGTTTTTGTTTTTTTTCCGACGAATGCACCTGCCTTAAAATATGTTTTATGCCGACTCTGTTTTTATTAAGAAGTAAAAACGGTTAACTTTTAAGACTTCTTTCTACTCCAGCTAATACTTTAACTTGCAGACCGCGGTAAAGTTAGCATGACTTTCGATATTCGTTTGATATTCGACTCACGCTAACCCAACGTGAATGAAAATAGCTGTATCTCCCCAACCACAGCAGCTAGAGCGTCCAAACCAACTTTAATTTAAAGGACAGATGTGAATTGTTTCAGTCTCTGTTTTACATGTGAATCCTAAGAACAATTTGTGGAAAGTAATAACATACCGCATACATGTCCTGGCATTAATGAAAAGGCGTTATATCCCTAACCACAGGCTAATCCTAACCCTAACCTGTCGTTTTAGGAATGTATAAGTACAAAAATGAGTTGAGCTTATTTTGTCATTATCATTGTTCCATGATTAAGAAACTGAGATGGTTTAATGATGCTAATTACAACATTAAAGGCAGGCGGAGCGCTCAGAAAGAATACCCGACAACCAGAAACCCTAAATATTCCATGGAGGGACCGAATTCTGAAAAGTGAGGAGGGGGAAACGTTTTTTTATAGGGGGGGGGGGGGGGGCTAGATTTCAGAATGAAAATTCATAGCATAATCTATGAAAATGAGTTCGGTGGGACCATTAACCTTGTTAAGATGTAAAAATATATTCAAACGTGAAGTTGCCTGCCATGGAAATCACGTGAATTGTTTACATTACTAATACAGTGTGAAAAAGCAGGATGCAGAACAACCCATTTATTAATAAAACAACATATTTTATTAAAAAAAATAAACAGTTAAATGCAAATATTAATATACTGTAAGTAGGGGTTCACTGCACAGGATGCAGTTTCTCGTATAGCTATGCAAAAGTGAATCCCCTTTACGTCACATAACGTGCGCATGCGTATTAAAGCCAACGGCGCTGAAGGGATGCACTGTCTCATGGGGTGCGGTTTCCCATGCTACACCGGTAATGGGTAAGCACACCCAGCACCCGAACCTGACACAGGTGTGTTGAGTGCATTAGAAATAGTAAGCAAGTGTGAATGGGCGTTCTTGCAAGAGCCACACAGATGAAATATACAGCTCAGAAGTCTGGAGGTCTGGAACCAACTCCCCAGTAATGTTGTTGAAGCTGACACCCTGAGATCCTTCAAGAAGCTGCTTGATGATATTCTGGGATCAATAAGCTACTAACAACCAAACGAGCAAGATTGGCTGAATGGCCTCCTCTCGTTTGTAAACTTTCTTATGTTCTTAAGTCTGTGTCGGGTCTTACTTGTCAGAGCGTGGACGATGTTTTTTTTTTGCTGCAAACCTGTCAGTTCACTTTCGGTTTCTAAGACAGTTCCATGTAGTTGATAGGAGAGCAAGCTGGGTGGTGCCAGTATAATCAATCCAAAGGAAACACAAAGATCAGCAATAGACCCCAATGGGGCTGTGCAATGCTAATGACTTTCATTCTCAAAGCCTTGGTGACATGTAAGGACCTATTCCCTGAACACAACTTCTTCCCTTGCTAGAGGACAATTACACGACTCAACACTACAAAATAAAAGCTGCTTTGTATTCTCCACTGAATTGTCACCCGCACCCCTGCCACATATTTGATACACTTGTTGGCTTCCAACAACATTGTTCAAAGCATCAATCGACATGAATACAATTCAAATAGCGGAATAATATCACGTGTTGGAACAGGACTGTTCTTATGAAACATGAACGCGTTCAGCTGAGCTGTAATCCATCACTGTACAGCAAGGCTTTGAAGAGTTCTCGCTCACCTCTCTTAGTTTCATGTGGACTCTGTGAAGTCTCCTGATCATTGTTTAGTTTCACGTGGACTCTGTGAAGTCTCCTGATCATTGTTTAGTTTCACGTGGACTCTGTGAAGTCTCCTGATCATTGTTTAGTTTCACGTGGACTATGTGAAGTCTCCTGATCATTGTTTAGGACTCGGTGAAGTCTTGGGTGAAGTTTATGGATTCTGACACCACTCATCCTTCCTGGCAAAGCCGCTACAGCCCGAGGAGGTAAAGAATGTGCCAGGCTCCCAGTTTACTGAAGATACTGGCAAGACCTGACCTCAGCATAGCAGAAGTGGCCGGGATAACTTTTGGAGCCAGATCTCTAAAATGTGACAACCACACACTATAACACTAACACAGCTAGTCTTAAAGTCCTGCTGGTATGCATTTTAACAATGTAAACTATAATTGATTGGACCCTGAATTGTTAAAGGAGTGATAGCAAAGGCTTTCAAATGAACGTTCCTAACTGGTGTTAGCATTGTTAACCCCATGATCTTGTACGTGCTGATTCCCCCACACTCTCACTACGTGTTTGCCCTGCGCACCTCCTATGCTTCCCATAGACGCGTGCAGATCAGAGGAATGGTAGCCTTGGCAGAGCACTGATTTTCTCTTCCCAGTCACTGTCACGGCAGTACCTGGCAATGCGCACCTCCTTTGCACCTGGCAGCAGGAACAAACACAGCTGTAAAAGTATGTTTGCTGTTCCCTTTTAAGTCCTGGTTTTAGGAAACGTTGACCCTTTAAATGTGTTGGAGGACCTTGGCCTTTTTAAACCCTGCACTAATGCACTTTGACACGGCACCTTTTCCTGTTTGGGAGTTTCTTTTGTTTTAGTGGCTGCTGAAGTGTTGCCGTGGGATATTTAAAAGTGTTCAGGTTTGCTAAACAGATTGTGTTTTAATGTAAAACTGCATTAAGTTAGAAAGTTCAATACGTTTGACTAGCTTTTGTTTTGTTAGTAGGTTTGAAACATTTTCTTTCTATTAAGCAAGTTTGCTGACACTTATTTTTTACCTTGCCGTTTGCCTGGAAAAAAAGCCATTGTTTGTTTCTAATTTGACTGCAAGCCGTTTCGTCTTGTGGACTTTTTTGCTGCTGCACGGAACCTACAGACAGCCACGCAAACCGGTGAGATCGAACTGATTATTATTATTATTATTATTATTATTATTATTATTATTATTATTATTATTATTATTATTATTATTATTCATTCTCTGACTTGTTTATGGCACCCATTGTTTTACTTACTATATTTTTTGCTTTGGTTTTCCGGATTTCAAATATGTTTGGATATTTTTTGTGTACTACTACTTAAGCAGCTTTTCTGTTGGATTCTGTTTTTCATGAATGGGTTGCAGGACTGTTATATACTGGACCCTGCATGTACTTACTGTTATGCGGGTGGAAGGCAAAAGTGATGTGTCATTATTGTTTTCTTCTCCTCTCGGCCCTTACCTGTGCCTCAGTCATTTTATTTCTTTTCTAACCCTGTTTGGTGCTCACTGGTCTGATATTACCCTGGTTTACAGGTGTTTATAAAATTACACTGATAACAAATATTCCAGTCTTGTGTGTGGTAAAATTAAACTGTTGGCAATCAATGAAGCTAGCAATCCTATTTTTGAATATGGGGTTGGTCTTTTGGTCAAAGGTTGTTTTTGTTACAAAGTGAAGCATTGGACAGACTCTGAGGGGTGGCTTTCAGGCTGTTTACCGACAGCTATACTGGGGAATCGGTCACTACTGAATTCTGCACGACAATATCGATAGGTAAATATTGGAGTAGCATTGCAACACACTGGTTTACTTTTGCTTAACATACAGTGGCTCACCATGGCTGCAGGAATATTGTTCTTTAAGCAGCCTCATCTCCTCTCTCTCTCTCTCTCTCTCTCTCTCTCTCTCTCTCTCTCTCTCTCTCTCTCTCTCTCTCGATAATCTTTATTTTTTTATATAGCGCCTTTCATAGTTGACCACCATTACAAAGCGCTTTACAGAAGTAGGCTGTGAACTGTGCATTATATGCAGAGTCACTTACAATAGGACATTGATTTAACATCTCATCCGCAGGATGTGGCACAAGGAGGTTAAGTGACTTGCTCAGGGTCATGCACAGTGAGTCAATCAGTGGCAGAGGTGGGATTTAAACCGGTGACCTTCTAGTTACGAGCCCTAGACTATAACCACTGGACCCCACTGCCTTCTATATATATATATATATATATATATATATATATATATATATATATATATATATATATTATACACTGCTTAACTCATCTCGCAGAACGTCATGGGATGCAATTAGATTAAAAGTTCAATTTCATTGAAGAAACTAAGCTCTGGTGAATGACTTGGCTGGTCCTTCATAAAATAAGAAAATGAATGAACGAGAGGAGGCCATTTGGCCCACCTGAGCTCATCTTGTTCCTAGTAGCTGACTGACTCTTATCTTTGTAAAGTCGGGTCTTAAAGGATCCCAGTGACTCTGTCTCAACCACATGACTAGGTAACCCATTCCATCCCCTCACAACTCTCTGTGTGAAGAAGAGTCTCCTTCAGCAACATGACTAGGTAACCCATTCCATCCCCTCACCACTCTCTGTGTGAAGAAGAGTCTCCTTCAGCAACATGATTAGGTAACCCATTCCATCCCCTCCCCACTCTCTGTGTGAAGAAGAGTCTCCTTCAGCAACATGACTGGGTAACCTATTCCATCCCCTCACCACTCTCTGTGTGAAGAAGAGTCTCCTTCAGCAACATGACTAGGTAACCCATTCCATCCCCTCACCACTTTCTGTGTGAAGAAGAGTCTCCTTCAGCAACATGACTGGGTAACCTATTCCATCCCCTCACCACTCTCTGTGTGAAGAAGAGTCTCCTTCAGCAACATGACTAGGTAACCCATTCCATCCCCTCACCACTTTCTGTGTGAAGAAGAGTCTCCTTCAGCAACATGACTAGGTAACCCATTCCATCCCCTCACCACTCTCTGTGTGGAGAAGTGTCTCCTCCCCTCTGTCCTGAGTTTGTCTCCACTTGAGTTCCAGCTGTGTCCTGTGGTGCTGGTTTCTGTGCTGTGTTTACAGTATTGGTTCAGGTTAACTCTGTCAACTCCAGTTCGATTTTATAAATTTAAATCGTGCTCCCTCCTTCTCTTTTCTTGCAGGACTTCTGCTGCTGGCAGCGATTCTGTTCCAAGCGCGAGAGATGCAGACGAGCCCCATTAACTTTGTGTGTAAACCTCGTGCCATGGAGGAGCAAATTGAAAGGACGAAAGGCTTCCAGGATGCCTTGGTAAGATGAGGCAGCGAGCAGATTGCAGCTCCACTGGCAGGGGCCTCTTTGAGCTTCACAGCTTTGCTGGCCTTCACAAAACTATTGTGCTAATGATGATTTGGAGTTAATAGCTTTGAGAATGTAACTCTCTGGCTGTGGTCCTGACCCCCTGAAGTAACTCTGGCTGTGGTCCTGACCCCCTGATGTAACTCTGGCTGTGGCCCTGACCCCCTGATGTAACTCTGGCTGTGGCCCTGACCCCCTGATGTAACTCTGGCTGTGTCTTGACCCACAGAATCAGTGCGGAATTCCCTCCCTGCTCCCGCAGAAAGTCACTGTACCAAACGTGGGCTTCCAGATGACGCAGTGGGAACAGAAATCCGTAAGTAATTTGGGAGCAACGGGTTTCTGAATTGATCCTATTGATTTTAAAGTAAAGCACTTTCCAATGAAAAGACCAGCCAATTAATTGATCCAGTTTTGTGTTTGCTGACTGTCAGAGTGAAGTACAGAGGAATGAGATAATCTCTGCACTGACCATGCTCTCGGAGGCAGTGCAGGCAGTGAGGAGCACACCTCAGTCCCACTGCGTTCACGCCCTGCTGGAGACAGTTGTCCAGAACATCAAGAACATGGTCCTGATCCTGCACAGCCTGCCCCTGTCGGTGAGCATCACACTGAGCAAGCAGAGCAGCACTGAGCAAGCACACCAGCACTGCCACACCAACACTGAGCCAGCAGAGCAGCACTGAGCCAGCACACCCACACACTTAACCACACACTGTGGAGCCTGCTGACCATGCATGTTACTGTACTGTGGTGTCAGTGACACAGAGTGCAGACTCTTTGTTGTAGAGGAAGCCCATTCCTGCCTGGCTCTCCAGCTCATGCTGGGAAGTGAGAACACTGCAGGACCCCCTGCCACCCCCCCTCACCTCCCCCCCCCCAACCCCCTCTCCCTCCCGCCCGCAGAGCACTGACCCTGGGGTCCCTGTTTCCACTCGCTCCTGAATAACAGGATATAATAATAATACTGACATGGATACTGAAAACAAATCTCCTTCACAGTGCCCTCCTGTGTACTGTACACTACATTACACTTAGTGTCCTACAGGGCTTCAGATATCTCAAGTACGCCTGTCTGTCTGTCTGTCTTGATTGATTGATTGATTGATTGATTCTGGTTGCAGGCAGCCAGAGCCAGTGAAGAGAAAGCACAGCTCCCTAAGAGCTCCCTGACCAGCAGCCTGCACTGTGTTCTGAGACGCTACACCTCCCTGACCAGGGGCAAGCTGCAGAGCTTCACTAAAGAGACAGCCCCTGAGATCTGCAAGGGGCGGAGGAGGTGATTCCCTGCCTGCCCCAACCCTGGATGCAGTCCTGCATTCCTGTGGTTCCACAGACACTGCAATGTTGCATTGCTTTCATAAAGCAACACTGACCTCGTCTGGCCATGTGTCGCAACAGGAGAGGTGCAGAGTTGAGGCCAATGCAAGGAGGAAGGTGCTAAATGGAAGGAGAAAAAACGGTTCCAATCGCCGGCCAAGCCTACAGCATCAACAATGCATGATGGTATATACAGTCAAATGCAGACAAACATGTTGAGGCTTTTTGAGGTTCCTCCAGGACTCAGCGGCAGAGTGCCAGCAGGAAAGGGGTGTCAAATTGCACTGCCTTGAATACAGCAAGCAAGTGCCAGGACCGCCTGACAGGGCTGGAGTGGACCATGTGAAACAAACTCAGGATGAACTGGGGCAGGACCCAGGTGGAAACAAGGCTGTGTACAACTGGTCTGGATCCTGCCTGCGTGGAGCCCACAGAATGGAGCCTCTCAGACATCAGCAGCATTAACTCCTTCAGCACTGGGTAACTTTATTGAATGACTACCCAAGGATAGCTAATTAAATAGCTTCAGAGAGGGACACTGAAAAAGAAATACAGATAGGCATAGCTATACAGATATGTATTTTGGATTAGTTTCCTGGTCCGCTGTTTTGAGTGGAGTTCTCTTTCCTGCACTGCTAGAGCGCTCTACAGTGTAGAGTTCTCTTTCCTAGACCTGTGTGCAAGTTTGCAGTGTTGAAAGAGTGACGTATACATGTGTAACCTTCTCCCCTCTGAAAACCTGCTCAGGGTTGTCTGTTCTGAGCTCAGGGCTGGTTCCATGTATTTATACGCTGCTGTGGAAAGACCACTCCAAAGAGGTGCTGTGTATCCCGGTGTTAACGTTGCATTCTGCTGATCTTAACCCTTTCCCAACTATGGACAGATATTGCCCATATTAATCAGTTAACCCAAGTACACCTAAAGATGTCTGCTGAGTTTGTATTACCCTGTGTAGGAGCAGCACCAGGCTCTCTGTGTTTTAACACATGCTTTTGCCGAAGAATTACATACTGCTGTGTCTCTTTCTGTCTGTGTATATAGGGGGGATTTTCAAAACTCTTTACTGCAAAGTGTAAATTACTATTTTTATTTCACAAAATGAAACTTAAGCATGCTTTGACCCACAATACACTGGCGAGGTGAAATAGTCCAGGAAGTGTGAGTGTATCGGATATCCCGTGAATTAGGCTTAGAAACTGAGAACTTCCTGTAAGCTAAAGTGGTAGCAGAATGAAAATGTATGTTTGCTAAAACGTGGTTCCTTTCAGAACTGTGCATGTAAGAGGTGTGCAGCTAATGAAAGAGCAGAACAGGTAAGAGTGAGGGGGTTACTTTGTGAACTGCAATCTCTTTAAATACAGAACCCGGCTGGGGGTTTGAAACTTCAACAGGAGGGTTTATCCTATGAAAAATGAGAAATGTACACTTGTGAGTAAATTTCTTTAGAAATCACCCCCATGTTTTTGTTCTGTTATATGTTTATTTAATATGTAAATTCTGTATAGTTTGTATAACATATCTATATAATAAATTTCTATTAAAAGGTGTAAGTCTTTGCTCCAAAATGTTATGAATAAGTCCAATTTTTGTAAAGTATAATAACAATTTCTCTCATTGTAAAAATTCAGCTGAAGTGCATCTCATAACTCCAATGATGGTTGACTGGTCTTCATCAGTTCATTAGGATACAGCATTTAGCAGCAGTCAGTAAAAACAATAGGATCCTTTTTTGTGATTTATTTCAAGGTAAAGATGAAAGTTCCTCTAAAACAACTGAGGATAATTTCTTACTAGTAATCCAAAGATATCTAAGATACAATGTATTACTTTGCGCAGAACCCTTGTCATGTGCTGCATTCCCACAGCTTATGTATTCATGGTCCATTTCCACCGTCACATCTCCAGCCATTTTGAGTTCAGTTTTAGATCTCATCTGTATAGTTTATATGGTGTATAATGGCAGAGGTTTATAATTTTGAATTGAATGGAGCGAAGCCTAGCATTGATTGAACACATTTTAACATTACAATGTATATGTTTCCAAGCTTCTTGAGAGATTTCCACCTGCATATCTTTCTCCCTTTTATTTTTAGTAGTGTCACTGTTTTATGTTGGACTGCATTAACATACATTTGTAAAAAAAAAAAAAAAAAAAACTGAAACCCATTTTTGAGCTGCTTGCATATTGAAAAGATGAGATTCAATTTGTGTTAAATTTGGTTCAGTGAAAATGAAAGGCCCATGATTTAAGAGCAAGCTTCAATTTTCTATGAATTCTCATGTTTTCTTGTATCAAATCCAGATTATTTTTAAATAGTAATTATTTTATCATCTTGGTTAATTGTTAAGCCTATGTATTAAATGCCTTTCTGTGGCCATTGAAGTGTCCTTAAATGCAGATGGAAACCAATCCTTTGAAATGGGTAGTGCTTGGGGATTTGGATCAACCATATAACCTGATATAGCTGCATTCTTCAATGGCGTTCATGGATGCATAGGAATATGGGATGCATATTTGCATAGGTTTCTGTGTGTGCACAGGTGCAGCATTTCTGTACTATGTTTTAAATGGGTTTTTGTGTTTTTATTTTAACCTTTTTAAAAAAAAAAAATCATGGCACAGTGTGGACACTGCATTTCCATCTAGGATTGGATTTGGGAAAAATAAGAAAGTGTCACGAGACAAGTTCGTTTGTGCAGATATAGAGGTGAAACAACTACAACAGTAAATTTACGTCATTATAGACACTCAAAGCAAGTGCACCTTCCCAGCACACTCCTCCCCTTTGTACTGTGATGCCCTCTGCACCACTGACCGCTGAGCTTGCAGAAGCCCTGGTGTCTGTGTTCTGAAATGATGCACTCCGGGTAAGCAAACAACCCCACCCGCGCAACAAGTCTGTCTCGAGTCGGGTAACACGTGCACCGCAATCACCACAACTTAGATAGAGGCTATTAGTTTTTTTATTATTATTATTCTCTCTATATATCATTTTAAAAACGTAATAATAAATAAAGGGTTTATTACTTATGCCGAGTCGAGACTAAAGGTTTGGTCTTGATTTATTTATTGTATTACTACATTTCCAGCAACCTGTTAATCATTTATTATTGGGGCTGTAAGTTAACATCAGAGGAGAGGACACCACAGGACACAGAATGCACAAAGCCCGACTCAACCCAAGCGAAAAGCTACTGCACGTACTGTCTAGCGCTCGGTAGCTATTTACACATAATAACTAACTTATCATTTCACCGCTAAGTAGCTACGGTAGTAACCTTTTCTTTGCTGTTTAGGGCTAGGTTATATCTGCGTTCAAGCAACAGCGCCCCGCCTGGCACCTGCAAAACAACACTTCTCTATGCTTTCAATTTACATAGCAGCAATTAGTCTAACTCCGGACAGACCAGCAATAGTGATACACTACCGGTAGTTAGACTTTATAGCTGGTAGCCTACAGTGTATCAAACACAATGCCTAGCTGGGTCTGCGTCGTGTATTTATGTTTTTATTTTATTTTATTATTATATTATTAATCTAATCTTAACGCATTATTTACAAAACTATAAAAACGACCTTTCATGTTATATGCACACCGATGTGTTAACGACCTGATCGTCACTCAGTGCAAACTGCAGTGTATTTCTGTCTGCTAGCCCTGCTTTTACCTCTAACAAGATTACATTACAGGCGTGTGGTGGTATTGTATTGCACGGTTAAAAAGTGGTACACCGTGGACTGCTCTTGCCCGGGCATACGCAAATGATTTTAGCTCAAAAAACAAGGAAACGCTGACCACATTCCGGCGCCTCCTCAAGACTCACCTCTTCAGACAGCACCTGTAGAACTCCTCTGTTTTTCACCTGGGACACTTATCACCCTTCCTTAAATGCGCTTTACATGCTCTTATCTGCCAGCTATTTTACTGCATTTAATCCTGTACTTCAGAGTACTGTAATCTGCCAAGCGTTTAATCTGCAGTATTTTGTATTTAATCATATCCTGATGTAACTATCACTGACACTGTTATCTGCTGTATCATTGAATTGTATTTTGTCACACTTGTACTTGCTTGAACCAAAGTCATTGCATTTATCTTGCTCTTAATTGTATTATTACTTGTACTGTGATACTTGAAATGTATTTTTGTTCACGATTGTAAATCGTCCTGGATAAGGGCGTCTGCTAAGAAATAAATAATAATAATAATAATAATAATAATAATAATAATAATAATAATAATAATACGAATAAAACAATTATAGAAAATAACATTAAATCACTATAAAAAATATTTCGGTTGAAACTTTCATAATCAATACAATAAATACATCCATCAATTAAATTAAATAATAAGCGAACACTATTACAGTAACTCGTTGTGCTAGGAGTAGACCTAGTAAGTTAGCTGTGCCACATACTTGTGAGTATAGTGTTGTTTTGATTTTCTGTTTTCTATTTATTTTGATCGACATTCCCTGTAATTTCTATACCAGCAGTCACTCCAATGGCAAACTCCTTGAGTAACTCGAAAGCACATGCAGAATGCCGCTACACGTTTCAGAGAGGCGATAATTACATAGGCCCTGTAATAAATACATCTGGAAAATGAGAGCCAGAATATTATTAAGCAAACCCCTGTTGAATGAACTCTACACACCTGCTACCTGCCAGGCGTTGCTGGGTTCAGACGGGTGGAGTTATGAATCACTGTGGCCAGTGTTCTGAAAGCATCACTTCCAACTGTGTTCCCACTTCCTGTCAAAACAAAACGTATTAAATCTATACATGGATTCATATCTTGCAGTACATTGTGGATAGGCAAATATATTGTAGAATATATATTTAAACATTATATGTTATGTTGGTAATGTTGCAAAACATATATTTCTCTGTCTTTATCATATATATATATATAAACCTGCAGACAAAGCCTGTGACTACTTGCTATGTTGATAACTTTCATAAGTAACTTATATATATCTCATCATCATCAGTCCGGTCTGTACCAGACCATCGCCATGTTCATCGTGGCCTACATCATCATCGGCAGGACCGTGCTGTCAGTGTGCGCCATCTCCACCAATGGGGCGCTTGATGCAGGCGGCGCCTACTGTATCCTTTACAGGACACGATGCAGTCAGATTCAGCTCATAGCGTTATGTTGTTATTAACCACAAGCCAATAACTTAATACTGAGCACTACTCCAAACACAGAAGACATTACCACTGTTAAAGGCACCTTGCTCTGTAAATGTGAATTCTTACTGTTTGGGCTGTTTTCAGTGAGTCTGTGAGTTAATGTGAGACGTGCTGCATGTCTCTCATTGTTAGAAAAGATTGTGCTGTTTGGGAGAGAGGAACAGGAGTCTGTGCACTTCGGCCTGTTAAAACTGTGTGCAATGAGTTCTCTTATAATAAGAGACACTACACACAATGTGTTCAGAAAGAAATAATGCACTCAGAAACTGAGTGTGTGTGTTTGTTCTTTTTGTACTTCCTCATACCTGATTTTCATTCAAGGGTTTCATTCTTTCAGTTTCGGTCAGGTTTTGTGTTTTCTACAGCGATCATTTTAATAGCTGACCCCGCAGAAGTAGGAATAGTAATGGAGCGTTTGGGTCCTGGACTTTAGGTTGAAGGCTGGACTGTAATAAATCCCAGTGCTAGCGTACTGAAAGGTGCGACGCTAAACTAAATATAAAATAATCAAGCAATTGAAATCAAGCCATATGCTGCACGACAGAGCATCATAGCTACTCTGTAGACATCAACAGCAACAGCAACAGCAGCAGCAGCAATTTGTTTATTACTGTATAATGCATTTTTCACAATTCTGGGGTTTTTAAAACTCTGTATATCACGTAAAAGAACTGGAACCACCAAAGCCTTAGCGCTGAGCTAAAGCAGCAGCAACTGCAGTGTAGCTCAGGCAGGTAGAGGTTCCGTGTCCCCTCTCGTGGTGTTTGTGTTTCCCTTGATTGCCCCGTGCAGACATGATCAGCCACGCGCTGGGGCCGGAGTTCGGGGGCAGCATCGGGATCATGTTCTTCCTGACCAACGTGTGTGGGAGCGCCCTCTTCATGCTGGGGCTGGTGGAGTCCATCATGGACACCTTTGGGGTCCCGCAAGGTAGGCATACTGCCCTGTCTTGGGTAATTCAGATATACAACAAAACCCCAGTTTTCTACAAAGCCACTGTTTTCAAGTTATAATGTATAATTAATCAATGAAAAGATGAAAGGTTGGTGTCGTAGAAGAGGAATGTCCTGTCATCGTTAATCACAGCCAGGCATGTAAAAGCATTTTTAATTACTGAAAGCAGAATTTAGCCTGAGACATCAACAGTCACAGGAGTCCTTGGAACAGACCTGCACTCGTCTGTCACAGGAGTCCTTGGAACAGACCTGCACTCGTCTGTCACAGGAGTCCTTGGAACAGACCTGCACTCGTCTGTCACAGGAGTCCTTGGAACAGACCTGCACTCGTCTGTCACAGGAGTCCTTGAAACAGACCTGCACTCGTCTGTCACAGGAGTCCTTGGAACAGACCTGCACTCGTCTGTCACAGGAGTCCTTGAAACAGACCTGCACTCGTCTGTCACAGGAGTCCTTGAAACAGACCTGCACTCGTCTGTCACAGGAGTCCTTGAAACAGACCTGCACTCGTCTGTCACAGGAGTCCTTGAAACAGACCTGCACTCGTCTGTCACAGGAGTCCTTGAAACAGACCTGCACTCGTCTGTCACAGGAGTCCTTGGAACAGACCTGCACTCGTCTGTCACAGGAGTCCTTGAAACAGACCTGCACTCGTCAGTCACAGGAGTCCTTGAAACAGACCTGCACTCATCTCAGTCACACCACTTCTCTCTCTGGTTTGCATGTTCCGATCACATCTCAAACACAAACGGAATCGATTCCTTTTCTCCCAAGCGCAGTTACTGAAATGATTGTGTCTTGTGCGTGTCTGGTACGCCGTGGTGTGGATCTAGCAGTGAAAGGGGAAGCTGTGAAAGGGAACCGTGCAGGTCAGCGGGGTTCCCATGAACACTGACTGCAGAAGAGCCAGCCCTCTGATGGGAACAGATCCAGTACAGGGTGCTGCTAACAATGCAGCTCCTTACCAGGTTAGATTAGTGGAGATACAGAGGCTGTGCAATGGTACCACAGCGTAACATTGTATTGTAATGCACTCATGGTATGATCCAGTGCACTCTGAGGGTAATCCAGTGCAGTACCATTGCACCAGTTCAGTGCTGAATCAGGACCATTGTGCAATATGAGCTCCTAATCCACTGTGTTTCGCATAACCACCGCAGCTGAATACGCTTGCTGACAGGCAGTCTCGGAACAGGAAGGCGCTTCAGATGGTCTAAATGGAGTTACCTGAAGAATGACAAACAATCAATAAGAAGAAGCAACAAGAAACATTCTCGGCATTGAAACCCAAGCAGGAGATTTTGAGAGACTTGTCTGGTACTGTTGAGCAGTGTTAACGTCTCTTTCCCCAGGGGAAGACTGGACACTGATCACTGGCCCCCCTGATCCACACACACAGGCACTGATCACTGGCTCCCCTGATCCACACACACAGGCACTGATCACTGGCCCCCCTGATCCACACACACAGGCACTGATCACTGGCTCCCCTGATCCACACACACAGGCACTGATCACTGGCTCCCCTGATCCACACACACAGGCACTGATCACTGGCTCCCCTGATCCACACACACAGGCACTGATCACTGGCCCCCCTGATCCACACACACAGGCACTGATCACTGGCTCCCCTGATCCACACACACAGGCACTGATCACTGGCTCCCCTGATCCACACACACAGGCACTGATCACTGGCTCCCCTGATCCACACACACAGGCACTGATCACTGGCTCCCCTGATCCACACACACAGGCACTGATCACTGGCTCCCCTGATCCACACACACAGGCACTGATCACTAGCTCCCCTGATCCACACACACAGGGCTCCAAATCCCATCGCCCTATAATTAATCGTGCACCCCCCCCCCCTTCCTTCCTTCCTTCCTTCCATCCACCAGGGCGTTTCATTGACTCTTATGCTGACAAATAATACATCTGTACCAAGATCCACAGCTGTAAAAGAGTCTTTAGTGGAATCTGTATCACAGCAGCATACTGACTACACTCCTTTTATGGAGGGATTGATTGCGAATATAAAAAACATTAAGATTTGCAATTAATTCTACAAAACAAAAGATGCGTGTGATTAGGTTACTCTGTATCGATTTCCTTTTTCATTCGAGTTGTTGTCCACTTTTAACGTTGTACGTATTGTTAATTCAAATACCCGTACATTATTGATATATCTGTTGAGCAATAAAAACAAAGTTAATGTACGGTGCCCTGCAAACATTAGAACCTTCTGCTTGTCTCGGCTGCGCCGTCCCGTTCAGGAATGAAGTCCCGCCGTTTGGGCAGCAGCGATGTGCGGGCGGTTTATTCTGCAGTTGAGTCTCCAGTGTTTGGCTGGGCAGTGTGTTTTAAAAGAGGTTTTATTACACCGTACATCACCCGCAGTACTCGAGTAAAGAGTTTCAATTTCCGGAACACTGGTTTCAAAACAGATACTCTAGGCTGGAAAGATCTGCTTGCTGTTCCGTATGTGGACACGAGGGGGCGCCCAAGATACACGCTTACAAAGTGGCATGCCACATAGCCGCCTCAAATTGTTTCCTGTAACGTAGTTTTTTTTATTATTATTATTTATTTTTTTGGGAGAACGGTAAACAGGGATTTTATAGAGAAATCATACTTCAACCTTGAAAGATGGAAAGGAATAGCACTGTGTGGTATCCGTATCCCTGAATTTTTAAGAAAGTGTGTCATTACCCTTAACAAAGTTCATACATTTGCACAGTAATTTTGCAGGGTTTCTATGCTTTTCTCATTGGTATAATCTGCATTTCCCATAGTTTACCTTGATTTGCCATGTTTATGAATATGCTTTACCATACCTCTCTGGGCTGTACAGTGCTTACCTGTGCTTTACTATGCACTGTGAATGATCGCACCTCTCACGGGTTCGTTGCCCCTTTAAAAATAAACCCAGAACACTGAAAGGGATTTTTCTGCGCTGACGCGCTATTTTTAATCACAAAACACAATAAACAAAATAAACACCTAGCTCCTTCGCAGCGCTAACTAAAACTTCCAGGAACACTCTGACTATAAGTGGGACGGCTAAGCCGTTTCCCCACAACACAACACAACACAACACAAAACACACAGTTTTACTACACCACCCATTGGTGTATGATGTTGTTGCCTCTTTCTTCTTTTTTTTTTTTTTTTTTTTTTTTTTTTCTCTCAGGGCTGCCAGGAAGCAGAGCACCTCTTTCTGCCTCCTTCTCCTCCACAGCCCTGAGCAAACTGACTGTTCTCTTTTTATACCCTGCACCTGGCTCTAATTTAATAATAAGCACCAGGTGCAGGGGATCATTTATAATAAAACAATTAACAAACAATAAAACAATTAAATCAAACTACCAAAAAGGTGCCTGCGCACATATGCTACACAGGGAGGATTTAACCCCCCTACCTGCTATCTTATAGCACCTGTACACTTTGCTATGCTTTTATTGTGGGGAAACGTTTTTTTTTTTAAGGTAATAGTAGAAGTAAATGAGTACAACAAAAAATGTGTAGTGCATCTCCAAGCCAAAACTGTGCACTGACTGATGGGTGATATATAGCTCTGCAAGATGCACAGAGCCAAATCCCTCCCTGACAGCTGGAATCGAACCCGCTGCTCAGGGCTGGAAAGCCAGGTCCCACATTGCTGATACACAGAGTCCCAGAGCTCCTTCCCAGTCTTGTGTTGTGCTATCTCTGTGTGTCTGCTGTCCTCCTCAGAGTGCTTTCTGTGTTCATGCTGTCTGACTTGTTTGCAATGCGCTCTCCTATCCACTGCTAGTAGGAGCTGACCCGTGACCACGGCAGCTTGCTCCATACAATGAGAAGAGAGCCATTTACATTTATATAGAGCTCTTTCATGCACTGCAGAATCTCGGCCTGCTTTACCAAGGTGCACCGGCTGTAGCTGGCAAGCGCATCGCACTGCTGTGTGTACAGACTGTGCCATCCCTGTGCCAGGTGGGGATTCGTCGCGGTTCGTGTCATCGCAGTGCTTTTAAGGTATTGAACCCGATGCCAATGGGAGTCTGTCTGAGACCACCAGCACTGTCTTTGCTCTTCTGCTTGGATTGAACAGGTAACAGCCCAGGCTGCGTTCCAAGCCTCCCTCAATCAATCAGCACATTCAGATTCATTTCTGGCACTGCTGCTAAGTTAATCAGGTTAAAGCCTGCTTGCGAGCACTGTGTTCCCAGCTTGTGCTCCGAGAAGGGGGTTGACTTCTTCCTTGTTCTGTTGGGGTTCATCGCCTCTATGTTCCGGGCAGGACCTCTTTCACTCTAATTAGCGCTGGGCACTTCACTTCAAAAACAATCCGGATCTCTGCCCTCGCTGATTTCACTGGACTTACTGCATTTCATCCCAACACTGAGCTAGTGAGAAACTGATTTGAACGCAGATCTCCTGGTTCCCAGTCCTCAGCTCTGCTC